>NC_084747.1:14295764-14595764 GCF_033978785.1 Entelurus aequoreus | reverse complement strand
ATTGTCCAGCCCTAACTCAGCCCTACTAAGAACTAGAAAATACAATTAAAAAATGCTCAAAATCAAATCTTGGCGCAACAACATCATTTTAATCTTTCACTAGCTGCTACAGTGTTTACAAGATGGAGGATGACTTAGAGATAGTGGTTGTTATGTCCACTCTAACATCCATCCAATAACTTGATAGACTCGATGAATAACTTATCTTAGTAATGCTAGCTGAATATATTATTTGTGGCATTTGCCCAAAACAGGAAAGAGGAACTTTTTCTGTTACTTAACGACACGACAAACAGTACAGAGACTTTGTTAAATGTGACAAAATACTCGCGTTACCTCAAAACCACGACATGATGAAAATCAAAACACACCCAAGGAGCCTAACAGAGTTGTTGTCCAAAGACCGTCTATGATAAGCAGTCCTGAAGACAGCCAGAAATTACATGGAAGAATTTTTGATAGTTTGATGTACGCACTTCTGTCAGCTCTACTGCGCCTGATGCAAAATAAGTCCATCTACCTTCCCCCCAAAAAGAGTTACATTTTCTCCAGCTGTGGTTCATTACCACAAACACTTTTCAGATGACAATTTCATGGACTGCAACATTTGCACTACTCTCAACAAAACAGGCACATCGATTGCGTTTTAAGAAGCACTTTTATTGATATTGTTTGGTACTTGTTTATTTTTTTCATTTATTTAGGTGTTATTTATGTTGTTAGAAAATGCTATTTCATTTGAATACCCGTATCATACCCTCGTGAAAGTTGTCTTTTCAAATTTGGGGCTTTGTTTAATTTCAGACACATTTTTAACATAAACTATCTGTTATTAAAACATATCATACCGTAACACCACCAAAGGAATTCAATACTTTTTTTTTTAATAGAAAAACAAGATAAGAACTAGAAAGAAATACAAATATTTAAAGGGGCTCAGATGTTTGCAACTTGCTCTTAGTTACATTTTTAAACCAAAAATATAACAAAAACACTACCAGCTATCTTATTTTACCATTAGTGCTTGAACACAGCATACATTTTTTATTTTCTTGTTCTTTATTACCTCCAATCCTCTGCAGGTTGATGTAGACATGTGGTCCAGTCTTCTCTTCACACACTGCACATCTCTTACTCTTCCCCAACATCTCTTCTTTCACATCATTATTTTCTTTACACAAGCGCTTGTTTTGCTCTTCCACTTTCTTCATTTGACTTTTGCATTCTTTCATCTCCTCTGATGTGAACTCCACTGCCTTCTTCAAGCTAACAATCATGGCGGCTCTTTCTTTACATTCTTCAACAAGGTCGGCTAATTTAGACTTTAAGGGCTTGAAATAGTTTTCAAATGACAAAACCTCAAGTCACTCACCTTCATCTTTCGTCTTTATCTCCGTTGGTGATTTGCTGGAAGTTGGTGGCGCTGATTCTCTTTCATGTTCTCTTTTAGCGGACGTCGCCATCTTAGCATAGCAGTAGTCGTCCATCTTCTATCACGTCTTCAATCTTCACTTCAGATATCGCTCCAAACTCAATGCACGTTTCGTGACTTTGGAAAATACCAATTGAGATATTTGTTGCTATATTTGCTGTGAATCATATGACTTTAAGATCGTGAACTCGAAAAATCTCCGAACAACCATAGCCTGCGGTCTTGGTTTCCAGTACATTTGCGCATGTGCTAGAAGTCAGCAACTTCCGTTTCCTACTCCACAGCAGTTATTTTTCCAAAATAAAGGCATTTTAATCTTGTTTTAAAGCAATGGTTTGCAAAAGTACCTAACATCAAATAATGGACAACTACTGTTTGAAAATTTAAAAAAAATATATACAAGCACGTGCACAGACTTTTTCCATGGCTGTTGTTCAAACCAGAAAAAGGGCATACATCGAAGAAAAAATTCATACATTTTAAACACTACAAGAAACACATAAATATTTTTCAAGCTACTTAGTTGTTTTAGTTAAAAAACCTTTAGAAAGTCAAATGATTACTCTGAATAAAGAAGAAAAGCACTAAGAGTGTAGATCTCCACCAGGACCAATCCTATTGTTCACGTGCTACTAAATTGTGTGCCATCTCATGTGTATCGTGTGCTGGTATGACAATAAACTTCCATGAATCCTGTAAAACACCAGACAGTTAGTAATATGGTTTCACATAAAAATGTTGGTGAAACTGCTCATTTCTACCTAGCGATAGGTGGCTCTAACTGTAGTGCTAATCACTCACCAGCAGAAAGCCCTCATCGCACTGCTAATCAATAACTACCATCTTAGGCACTTAACATCACTAATCGCCAGTTAACAGCTATCATGCTAAATGTCAACTATCTTAAATGCAAACATGAAAACAAGACACATTAACGTCTTTCCCCATTGCAAACATCATAACCCAATCCAAACTTATATAAACACATAACTGTCTGAGCATATAAGATATTCAATTGTGTTACATCGCAATTTATTATATTGAAATTAGCCATGTGATTAAGATGGGCACGGTCTGACCAATCACAAGTCAGTAGGAGGTGCTTTGTTCTCGTGTTTGGAGAAAGCCGAAGAGCGATTGTCAGCCTGACATTGATGTGTCTCTGAGAACTGAACACATTTTTACAACTTATAACAAAATGTGTTTATACAGTAACCTGCTCACATGAGTCACATTACAGCAGGGGTGTCAAACTCATTTTAGCTCAGGGGCCGCATGGAGGAAAATCTATTTCCACGTGGGCGGGACGGGTAAAATCATGGCATGATAACAGAAAAATATGACTATGACAACATCAGATTGTTTTCTTTATTTTACTTTGGCCCAAAATAGAACAAGCACTTTCTGAAAATGTACATATCACAAATAATCATCTTTTCCCATGAATTGATTAACGTGGACCCCGACTTAAACAAGTTGAAAAACTTATTAGGGTGTTACCATTTAGTGGTCAATTGTACGGAATATGTACTGTACTGTGCAATCTACTAAAACAAATTTCAATTAATCAAAACAGAACACTTCAAGTTAGTTAAAAATTCTGAAGAAAAAATGGCAAAATTTAAAAACGCATTGAAGAACACAATGAACTTAGACTTAAAGGCCTACTGAAACCCACTACTACCGACCACGCAGTCTGATAGTTTATATATCAATGATGAAATCTTAACATTGCAACACATGCCAATACGGCCGGGTTAACTTATAAAGTGACATTTAAAATTTCCCGGGAAATATCCGGCTGAAACGTCGCGGTATGATGACGTATGCGCGTGACGAAGGCAGTTGAACGCGTCATCTTGGAATAGGTCCCTCCCAATTTAAACAGCTCTGTTTTAATCGCTAATTTCCACAGTATTCAGGACATCTGTGTTGGTGAATCTTTTGGAAATTTGTTCAATTAACAATGGAGACTGCAAAAAAGAGAGTTGTAGGGAAGCGGTGTGTTGCTGCTGGATGTAGCAACACAAACCAAAACACAACCGGTGTTTCATTGTTTCTTTTCCCAAAAGATGGCGGCCAAGCTTTACTATGGAACAAAGAAGTCAAGCGAACACGGTTGGATTGGACGACACATACGAAGTACAGTGTATTATGCAGCGAACATTTCGAAAGATCATGTTTCGAAGAGGGTCCCTTGCGAATGGCAGAAATGGGAATCAGCACTCGTCGACTCGTGCTGAAGAAAGGTGCGAAGCCAACTATTTTCGATAGACCACGGACAAGTCCGGAGCACCCGACCCCCTCCACAAGCGGACAGACTGGGCACATGAGGTCTGCATTTGCCAAAAGGGAAAGGAAGAGGGTAAGAATCTTGATATCCAGTTTTCATAGTCAGACTACACTGTTCCAATATCCATTTCTTTGTTCTCAATTGTTGAAACCCCCCCACCTCCACACCCCGGATTGTAAATAATGTAAATAATTCAATGTGATTATCTTGTGTGATGACTGTATTATGATGATAGTATATATATGATAGTATATATCTGTATCATGAATCAATTTAAGTGGACCCCGACTTAAACAAGTTGAAAAACTTATTGGGGTGGTACCATTTAGTGGTCAATTGTACGGAATATGTACTTCACTGTGCAACCTACTAATAAAAGTCTCAATCAATCAACCAAAACTAACACACACAGTCATAGACTACTCCAGTGGTTCTCAACCTTTTTTCAGTGATTTTCCCCTGTGAACATTTTTTTAATTCAAGTACCCCCTAATCAGAGCAAAGCATTTTTGGTTGAAAAAAAGAAAAAAAATACAGCACTATGTCATCAGTTTCTGATTTATTAAATTGTATAACAGTGCAAGATATTGCTAATTTGTAGTGGTCTTTCTTGAACTATTTGGAAAAAAAGATATAAAAATAACTAAAAACTTGTTGAAAAATAAACAAGTGATTCAATTATAAATAATATTTTGTACACATAGAAGTAATCATCAACTTAAAGTGCCCTCTTTGGGGATTGTAATAGAGATCCATCTGGATTCATGAACTTAATTCTAAACATTTATTTTGTTGAAGTATTATTCAATAAATATATTTATAAAGGATTTTTGAATTGTTGCTATTTTTATAATATTTAAAAAAAAATCTCTCGTACCCCTTGGCATACCTTCAAGTATCCCCAAGGGTATGCGTACCCCCATTTGAGAACCACTGGACTACTCCATGAACAATGAAATAAATTAACAATAAAATAGTCTACATATAATTATTGCTTCAAGTTCTAGTCAAGTTCTTCTGCAGTATAAAGTATCGTACATTTACTGACATTACTGTCAATAGTGTCAATACTGTCAATAGATTACAATAGACAATAATATAAAGTATTGTACATTTGTACATTTACAGACAATAGATCAGATCATGGACAGTACGACTACGGCATCAGTGGCGGATGCGGTGGATGAACCAATGGCAATGGCACTAGATTTGCCTGATGAGGAGGGCGATCAAGATCAGGTTCGATTTGTTTTCCTAATCAATGTTCAAATGGATTACAGTTCAAGCCCAATCCAAAAGTATTCATAATTAATGTAAATGAGGTATCCATATTACATGTAGCTGTTTCTCCATTTCCAGGGAAATACAAGAGAACAAGGATGCCAGACGGACTGGGTACCGATTGGGACAGCACCAACAGCAATGACCAGTAGCAAGAGCACCCAAACAGGGAAAATACATCATAGATCAAAGGGTATGTCTATTTCGGTGACGAACATGATTCTGCACATCACAGTACACATTGCACGCTGCCTGTGCAGAGTAGAGTAGACAGATAAATTAGGTGATTCAAAGACAATAATTATTATGTGATTCTAGTTTAATTTTAACAGATTATATAAAACAACTTGTGCTTGATTTTATTGCTAGGACACCAGGTGACCCCAGATATCCTCGAGAGGGTTAGAGCTCGGCCGGCCAGGGTTAGTGAAGTCCCATTGTCAAGTGTAGCAGCTCCATCTGACAGCCCCGAGATGCAGACTAACATAGCAGCTCCAGGTGTGTCTGGAATGCAAGCCAAGCTACGACCACCTCCTGCATTGTTTGATGAAGGACCAGCATCAAGTCCCACTGCGCCTTTTGTTGGTGGTTCTTCCGATGACAGCTATGTGCCGAGTGAGTCAACGACATCGGATCCGTGTCAATCTGACGGGTCGCCAGATCGCCCATGTACTCACCAGATGCATGAAGAGGGCTGCCACAAGGAACCGAAGTACATCATCTTTGAGTCGTGCCTCCAGAGTCTCGTCAAGTGGTGTCACTGTCCAGTCTGTGGCAGCCAGGACATAAGCCCTTCTTGGGATTCGAACGGTACACAGCTGACCATGACTCTTCAATGTGCATCATGTGACCAGAGGAGTAGTTGGAGCAGCCAGCCAAACATTGGCCCTTATGCCGCGGGCAACATCCTGCTGTCTGCTGGCATCCTCTTCGCTGGGGCATCTTCTGGCAAGGTGTTGCAAGTGCTGAACAGCATCGGAGTGGTCACGTATGTGAAGAGGACATTTTTCAACCACCAGGAGCTCATCCTGCAGCCAGCCATCAAAAAGGTGTGGGAGGAACAGCAACGGACGCACCTCACCATGCTGCAGGTGGAAGGCCGACCCCTCGTCCTTGGTGGTGATGGGCGAGCAGACAGTCCGGGACACAGCGCCAAGTTCGGTACCTACACCACAATGGAGCTTGTGGCCAATGTGGTTCTCGACCTTCAGGTTGTACAGGTACGACCATATAATCTCACTAAAACACTAGTAACACAATAAGCAGATAAGGGATTTTCCAGAATTATCCTAGTAAATTTGTCTAATAACATTAACCATTTCAATGTATACTAAGCCCCTTTTTCATTTTTTTCTTTGCTCATTCCTTTTCTGTTATATATATTTCAGAGCAACGAATGTCTTGGCAGCTACCATATGGAGATGGAAGGACTGAAGAGGATGGTGGAACTGCTGATCAGCTGGGACCTGGATGTCGGGGTGCTGGTGACAGACAGACACAGACAGATCGCTAAATGGATTCGTGAAAACATGCCCAATACACGGCACTGCTATGACATCTGGCATGTTGCAAAATGTTAGTTGGATTATTTGTATGCATGACAAGTTGTGAAGTAGTGTGTACATATCAGTGATCAGATGAATGCGATATTGTATTTAATCCACAAATTTCTGTTTTTTTCTGTTTGTAGCCATCGGAAAGAAACTGAAGGCCATCGCCAAGCATAAGGACTGTGAAGACCTGAAGCCCTGGGTGCAAAGTATAATCAACCACCTCTACTGGGCAGCAGTGTCTACACCGCCTGGAGAGGGGGAACTTCTGGTTGCCAAGTGGAAGTCTGTGGAGCGACACATTCAGAACATCCACAAGGACCATGGCGACCTCTTCCCAATTTGTACTCATGGACAACTGCAACGGCAAAAGAAATGGCTCAAACAAAGTGAGTAGGCAAATAAGTTGCCCGAAAGCAGTGAGGGACTAGCAGTATTTTCCTGCACATCTTTTGAAAGTCAAAAAATTCAGATAAACTTGTAAGTAAATAACCAGTTTAAGTTGACTGGAACATTTTTGTAGAAACGTTGTTCTATTTTAAATTTATGTTTAGGTTCACGCTCAGCAGTGAAACTGGAGGAGGTGGTCAACAACAAGTCCCTGCTAAAAGATATCGCCATGCTGTCGGGTGAACACCAGACTTCCAAGGTGGAGGCGTTCCATAGCCTTGTCATACAGGTGAGAATTAGACTGATCGCCTGTAGGTGGTGTCGGTGGTTACCACCTGCCACTAGGACTTTGGTGGCCAGGGAGCAAAATACTAGAGCATACTAAATGAAGCCTTGATACAGTCAGTGTAAGCAAGAGAATGTTGGAGGTCCAACATAGTGGCTGGCATCTTGGTGAGAAAGATTGCAAACAATTCTGGCGTGGTGTTAACATTGAAAACAAAACAGCTTCATTGCTGCAGGAGATCAAGCTTTAATAGCTGACTATTAACAGTTTAATACACAAACATTTGTATTCAAATTTACAAACAATTTATAAATTTACACACACATTGTATGGACGCATGACTGAATAAAGTGTCTTTTATCTTATACAGTTCGCACCGAAAATGTATGTCTTCTCATACATCGGAATGCTGTGCAGGTATGTTTCCACACTAATCTAAGTGTCACTAGTGTGTGCCATACTTTAGTACTAATTATTACATTATTCTGTTACCACACCTAGGAACCTGCTTGCTGGGCTGCACTGGAACGAAAATTCGAGCCGCCCTATAGCCACTACACAAGCGGGTGCTGAGCGCTATGCAGTACGCTACCCGAAGTATAAAGCAGGGGGCCATGTGGTCAAGAAAATCGCGACAGAGCCAACATACCGTAAGTGTAGAGGACACAAAACATGTAAACACTTGACACTTTGTATCATGATAATAATACTGTCAAGTTTCACTCTCCATGAGTATATTATGTTGTGAGCAGGAACATGTACAATTGTATTTTGCAGGCTACGTAGATGACTTGATCAGGGAGGTTGTTGCTGGCTGCAGACAGACCCCTGACGAGAGAACACCACTCAGCGTCACTGTGGATGTGCCTCCCTTCCTCTGCGATGAACTGGAGAAGCCAGACAAGGAGGAAGCCATCGCCAAGCACAGGAGTCGCTTCGGTAAGTGTGAAATGCCCTCCCGGTAACAGTTAGAGATGCTACCTCAGTAGAAGCATTTAAGTCCCATCTTAAAACTCATTTGTATACTCTAGCCTTTAAATAGACCCCCTTTTTAGACCAGTTGATCTGCCGTTTCTTTTCTTTTCTCCTCTGCCCCCCCCCCACGTGGAGGGGTTATTCCGGTGACCATGGATAAAGTGCTGGCTGTCCAGAGTTGGGACCCGGGGTATACCGCTCGCCTGTGCATCGGTTGGGGACATCTGCGCTGCTGACCCGTCTCCGCTCGGGGTGGCCTCCTGCTGGCTCCACTGGACCCTCACTAATATGTTAGACCCACTCGACATCCATTGCTTTCGGTCTCCCCTAGAGGGGGGGGGTTACCCACATATGCGGTCCTCTCCAAGGTTTCTCATAGTCATTCACATCGACGTCCTACTGGGGTGAGTTTTCCTTGCCCGTGTGTGGGCTCTGTACCGAGGATGTCGTTGTGGCTTGTACAGCCCTTTGAGACATTTGTGATTTAGTGCTATATAAATAAACATTGATTGATTGACTGATTGATTGATTGATTGATTTTATTGATTAAGTACAGTGGCCATGTAGATTCTGTTGCAGTCACTGCACGTCTTGGAACCCCGTGTAGTCCATCGATGGGAATGTTGTCCTAATCTTATGTACTACACAAGCTGGTAGTACCACCCTTATGTCCTTTCCCAGATATCCCCAGCAGAAGCGGACAAACTGTCGATAGGCTGTGTGTCGTCTCCGCCTGCAAGTAGCAAATGATGGCAGCTGTTATTATCCGGACATGGATACACAGTGACTCACTGTTCTCTGAGATTCAAAAGACATTGTCATGCATTCTATTCATTTGTCATTTACTGTTGCAGTAAATTGTAAATATTGTTGACATCTACGGTCCATCTATGTAATACTTCTATGATATATAATGTCATGTGCATTGTAGCACAGTACATTTCACAGAATAAGAATAAGATAAGAAAGTGCTCATTCTGACTTATCTTCCAAAGGTTGATAGAATAAAGAATTATTTAAACTTATTAGTGCCTCACTCATTTTGCTGTTGCTGCAGCATGCCATATTGCTGTTTGTAGGCGTTATACGCTGTCTGCAGCACCCATTCATCCAGACACACAGATGGAAAGCCATGGTGGTCTATGATGCACGTCTTCACCCCCTCCTCCTCCATCGTTCTGGTCACTGCCTCTATTTCACTACAGCAGACACACTCAGCCACTGTCTCCATGTTCACACAGTTTTGACATGTACACCTGGAAATAGAAATGTTCATAATATTTGTAAATCAATTCATATTATTGACACCTGCAATCTGCAAACATGTGGAATAATTAATATTATCATTGTCTTGTTGTGGATCTTATTAATCTGCATGCATATTTTTAGTATTGCCGGTATATGGAGCTGTGGCCCATAGAAATAATGGGTAATTAATTAGGTTTGACATTGTGTCAATGATAGATACTTAGTGTATAGATAGGCCTGGGGTGTAAGTTGTAACACTAACAGTAACACATTGTGTCAATGATAGATACTTAGTGTATAGATAGGCCTGGGGTGTAAGTTGTAACACTAACAGTAACAGTGCAAGACTAGGCCACAAACTAAAACTAGTCTATAAATAAATAACATATTACCATTCTGTATTCTCAAGGCGATCTATGTCGTGTGCTCCTCCAGCATCAATAGCAGCAGCGTCCTCCTGACCGTCTTCATCAGCGTCGGGTTCAAAGCGATATGGCTCTATCCCTCTCACAGCTTCTTCCCTATCTGAATCGCTTCCACTCCCCACTAGTCCTTCACTTGCACTTTCCTCATCCACAAATCTTTCATCCTCGCTCAAATTAATGGAGAAATCGTCGCTATCTCGGTCAGAATCGCTCTCAGATCTGGCGGCCATCATTGCAAACAATAGGGAGCTTTGCGGATATGTTCAATTGTCCACGTCACGCTACTTCCGGTAGGGGCAAGGCTTTTTTTTGTCAGATACCAAAAGTTGCTATCTTTATCGTCGTTTTTCTATTCTAAATCCTTTCAGCAAAAATATGGCAATATCGCGAAATGATCAAGTATGACACATAGAATAGATCTGCTATCCCCGTTTAAATAAAAAAATTTCATTTCAGTAGGCCTTTAATCTCAGTGTTTCTACAAAGCAATTCAACCGTAAGTCACAAGCCGTCTAGAATTTAACAAAAAAAAATAAAAATAAAGCATGAATAAAAACTATTCTATGTATCAACTACCTCATTTGTCATTTCCACATATTAATCCTGTGCTAACTCAACAAACCATACAAACTGAGGTAGAAACTACTCAAGTGGGTTGAGTTACTTCCTGCATTCTATGCATCTCTGTGAGAGAATATAGGATATACTTTCTGTCAAAAAGGATGACGTCATATACATTTAATACAAAAAAACTAAAGTCCTGCCCCCTAAATTCCGGCGAAAAGGGGTACGTAGTGTCACATTTACATTGTAACACAGAAGGATGAATAAAACACAACAGTAAAATACACCTTAAAAGGAGTGCAGAATATATCACCTAAAATACGAACATGTAATAAATAAATAAAAAGGATAAAACAAGAAATAAAAACAACCAAGATATCCTGTCTAACTGGATTTGAATGCCAGGGAGTACAAATGTGTTTTTAGCCTAGATTTAAATTGGCTCAGAGACTGGGAGGACCTAATAGATAATGGAAAGTTGTTCCATAGTCTGGGCCCTGCCACTGAAAAGGCTCTATCTCCTCTGGTTTTTAGCCTAGTTTTTGGGACAAGTTTGTAATATTGTTGTTTTAGGAAAGCATTAAATCCATGAAGATACTGAAAATAGTGAGTGAATGAATGCCAACGTACATGAAGCACATACAGTACATGGATGGTTTGCAGTAGTTAAAAGTACAAGTAAAATTACATAACTTATCCGTGACGTGTACAAACGCACACATGTGCAAGATGTACAGGTCAGTGTAATACAAATCATCAACTTAAGAAAATGTGACAACAAAAGAAACTTCACAAACATATAAAACGTCTTCAAATAAAGGTAAATACACACAGCTAGTTTGATAAACCATTACAATTATATTAACATCAATCTATTATTTGGGTATCATGATCCTGGCTTCAATGTGAAAACACTTACAGTGTTGATTACCTTTAAAAATAGACTTTCATGTGCACATGAATATGTTGCTATAAGAGTTTAATGCTGTCTTGTGGTGACTGTTTTATACCATAAGGAGAACATATGCCCGGACGGTAGCAGTAGTACAATCACATTGCAATCTATTTATTATTAGAATGATTACACGGTATATGGAGAGATTCATCAATGTTCCTACAAGAAGTAGTAGAAATCCCTTAAAAATGATGCAGCTAAACAAAAGTAAATACACAAAAGTAAATGCATTGTAAAACTTTAGCATTATTAGTTTTAGACATTGTTTCATCCAAATAACAGCTAGTTGTTTGTATGTTAGCTTTTTTTTTTTTTAAATACAATTTTAAATCAGTTGAAAGTGTTTAAAGCAATGACTAGAAATATGTATGTTAAATTCAGCCAATATAATCAGTAAGTTATGTACACACAAATAGTTAATGTGGGAAACATTCTGCTCTTAAACATGTCAAATATTGCGACCAAAAAATAATACAATTCTAAAGTGTTGAACGTTATGAATAGGTTTTGAAAAACACACTTGCTAAAACACTGACAAACTGAGTAGTGAATGAAAAGGAAACAGAAAAAGTCATTGGAAAAAGTAATTGGGTGAGCATGATTGGGTGTGGTTTAACATAACTTTAATGAATAGATGTACAAATGCATCACATTTGTGGGGTCAATTAAACGCTCAAAATGGCCAGAAAAAGAGAACTTTCATCTGAAACTCGACAGTCTATTCTTGTTCTTAGAAATGAAGGCTATTCCACAAAATTGTTTGGGTGACCCCAAACTTTTGAACGGTAGTGTAGTTTGCAATATTATTGATGTGAAGACTATTATTAACATCACTTTGTATTTCCACCATCTGTTAGTATTTTAATAAACTATTATAAAAAATCAGAAATACTTTATTAATCCCGGAGGGGAAATTACAATTTTCAGCACAAACCCTTTCCAGATCAGACAAACATTACAGGGAGACAGAACAGGATCGCTGACGGGTCTGCCAACTTCCGGCGCCCCTTACAAAAAAGGTGAGATACAGGTAGACAATGGGGGGGATCTGCTTGAGAAGAACATATACGCAAACAAGGTTAGATTTAGGAAAAAGCAATGATAAAAAACATGGGAATGGTTGGCAGTCTAAAAGCACCAAAAAGTCACACTACACCAAATATTGTACAATCAGCAAGCTAAAGTTGACTTGCAGCTATTCATTCAATTGTGTTGCATTGTCGTACAATGACAATAAAAGCTACACTTAAAATGCAACTTAAAGTCACAATACGTATATCAAACATGTGAACATTACGAAAAGAAGAAAACTATCAATATTCCTACAATGTAGTGACAGGCAATTAAAAACATGGTGTTAAATATTACAAAAAAATATGCGGATTAAACTTTAACGATATTTACACAAGGTGTGGATCAAAAATATTGTAATATGAAAAATAAACTAAATATATTTTCCTGAAAATCTTACAATGATAAAAAGTAGACATTTAAAGTTTAAAAAGTAGTATGGGAAGATTTGAAAAACTTTGGCATTAATAGCTTTTAACATTTACCATTTGTTTGAAACTAATTGTTCATCTTTTTTAACTGCAGGATGTGGCTTAAAACCTAAACTAAACCACACAATCAACAACATGACTTTAATATTATTTGTATTATTGTTAAAACTAGTGTCGCATGGTATATTTTAATGTTGGCGGTATTTAAAATCGAGATATATTTCAGAAACAAAGATAAACTTATTCATAACTTCCTTAGTTTGACTATGATATAAAGTAAGATGAGAAGTCATTGTATGATCGATTGTCTCAGCATCATCCAACGATGGGGAGCGTGGTTACATCCAATCATGAAGGATGTGACTGTTCCCATTCCTACGACCCAGCACATTTGATTTAATTAATGGGATTGCACGCATGCTTATATGACTGCTTCTATTTTTCTTTCATTGTTACCTCAATCAACAGCTGTCAAGATCAGTTTTAGACTACAACAGACAGGAGGGTGGGGACCCCCACACACCCCCATTGTAGGGCTTTGATAACAAGTCATCTTTATCTCAATTCACCGAAAACCTTATAAAACAGACCCCCAATTTTTCTGTTAGAAAAAAGCCCTTACTAAGGATACGAGACCCTCTTCAAGTCTACACACAGTGACTATAGCTGCAATAAATTCATATTCAATATAGTAAATATATAGATTATTGTTTTCACATCTTTCGAAGACCTGTCAAATTAAATATATAAAAAATTTAGCGATGAAATAGACACATCTTTCACAGATTGATCTGTCAAATCATAGTCAAGACGTCAGAAGGCGGGACATATACACCGGAAGTCAGGGGGCGGGACTTTAGTTTTTTTGCATTATTTTTTCATATTAAATTTATATGACGTCATTACTTTTTGCCGGAAAGTATATCCTATATTCTCTACTGTGTAACTATAGAAAAATAAAAGCTGTGCAATGTGTGAACAATTTCAACAAAGCACAAATAAAAAGTTAAAAGACTGACAGTATTGCAGTAAATCACACACTGTTCACTTTCTTTACATTTGCACAGAAGACAATCATTTTCACAGAACTATATCAGTGTGCAGTGTCTCATGCTGCATTTTAAGTGGGGTTACTGATTGCTTATTTTACTCCTGTTTTACGTTGGGTGGAGGGGGAGGAGTCACAGCCCCGCTTTACCGTGTACCTCTAGCTTGGTATACTTGCTCGCCCCGGTATAAACTATTTGCTTGCCTAACAGAATTGCTACTGCGACATCCAGTGGACACATTTAGAACAGCAGTTTCTTTCATTAAAAAATGCAGCTGAATTTTACACTTCGCAAACTCATCTCGCGGGCCGGATTGAACCTGTTATGCCCGAATGTCGAGGGAGGTGGGGGTTGGGTTGTGGGTGTTGGGGGTTCATTGTTCATATGTCTCTGATTTGCACATCAATCAGTCTGAGGAGTAAAAGTTGGCAGTTTGTTATACAAACAGTTACCCAGCATCACTTACGCGTCAACGTCAGTTTTGATACATCTCAACTTTGCAGTGAAAAAGGGCGTAGTGCAGGTTTTTGAGCGCGCACAAACTTGACACATGAGGCCCCAGGTCCCTGGACTGAAGAAGGAGTAACCAAGCACTTGAAGCATCATCTATCTTACTGTTCAGGAAGGTTTCAGATACAGAAAAGACATGGTGTCATGAGCAGATAAGATAATTATGATGAAAGCTTTTACCACAAACTGAACAATTAAATGGTCTTAGTCCCGTGTGTTCTCATGTGTCGATTCACTATTCTCTTAACAGAAAAGCTTTTGCCACAAACTGAACACTTATAAGGTTTTTCATCTGTGTGTGTTCTCATGTGTTCAATCAAACTGCCCTTAAAAGAAAAACTTTTGCCACAAACTGAACAACTAAATGGTTTTTCACCTGTGTGTGTTCTCATGTGTTCAGTCAAATATCTCTCAACAGAACAGCTTTTGCCACAAACTGAACATTTAAATGTGCTTTCACCTGTGTGTGTTCTCATGTGTTGAGTCAAAGAGCTATTTTGAGAAAAGCTTTTGCCACAAACTGAACAATTAAATGGTTTTTCTCCTGTGTGTGTTCTCATGTGTTGAGTCAAAGAGCTATATTGAGAAAAGCTGTTGCCACAAACAGAACAATTAAAAGGTTTTTCACCTGTGTGTGTTCTCATGTGTTCAGTCAAATAGCTACTTCGAGAAAAGCTGTTGCCACAAACTGAACAATTAAAAGGTTTTTCACCTGTGTGTGTTCTCATGTGTCGACTCAACAAGCTATTTCGAGAAAAGCTTTTGCCACAAACTGAACACAAACTGAATGGTTTTTCTCCTGTGTGTGTTCTCATGTGTTGAGTCAAATGGCTCTTTTTAGTAAAACTTTCAGCACAAACTGAGCAGCTCAAACATGTTTCACCTCTCTTCTTTGTAGAGCATTCAGAGTGTTTGTTGTCAGTGTGAGTCCTCATATCACCTTCACAGTCTTTATCGCTGCTCAAAGGTTCTTCAACCTCGCCTTCAGCCTCACTATCTGATAGTGGAGCTAAGAGGTTGTCTACTTGTGGTTTCTCTTCATCATCTTCAGTCTTCACAGAGAGAATACTCAGCGGAAACTTGGTGTAATCAGCTTCCTCTCGTCCTAGAAGACACTCTCCCTCCTGAGTGATGCAGAGTTCCTCCTCTTCCTTTTTAATGCAGGGTGGTTGTGGAGTCTCCTGCTTCAAAGTGGAGCTCCCCCCTAACTGAGGGGAAACTTCTTCTGGATTACCGATCAGCTGCTGGACGTCTGCAAGACACAAACAACAAAAACACACTTTCTTCTATGTACTGCATGTGTGTGTAGTGTTTCATGGCCATTCATTTAGTGCCTTGCCAGAATGATGGATCAATGTTTACATGACTTGTCATAGACTCAACTAGAATCACAGAAAGTAGAAAACATCTGCTGCGATGGACATTAGGATACTACAAACTAACAGTGGGGGAAATGTCAATATTGAAATACTTCGCACAACTGAAAAAGATAATATCTATCTCAAAGAAGTCTGTAGTTAAGAAGTAGATAACTTTTTTAGATATTAAATGCAATAAATTTGATCCACTTTCTGTACAAATGCATTGATCATTGTATTGTCTTTGTTTTTGACACAGTTTGTCCAATAAATTATTACTGGCATCGAGTGTACTCATATACATTTATTTTAAGTAGTTTTTTTTACATTTTTCAATGACTTTGTAAAAATCGCAGTAAAAGTCAATGTCACAATATTGCAATAGACTATTGTATCGTGACTCAAGTACCGTGATACATAGTTTATCGTGAAGTCCTTGTCAATACCTCAGCGAGAGCTAGACAATTATGGCAAAACATAATAATCACAATTATTTTGAGGGATTTTTAGAATCACGATAAATAACTCAATTATTTATTAATTTGAAAACGTAACAACAGTACCACCAAAACTACATTTTAAATATAACCTAAAAGAACAACCAGATATACATTAGTAACAAATAGATAACACATAAACTAACAATCATAGTAACAATAAATTAAAATGATTATAGGAATATTTTTTTCCCAGCCCTTGATTAGCAGTCTATTTTCTCTCTTTGTAGCGTTTGATGGACGCTACGTCACTACATGGGTCGAAAAATAGCTAAGCTAAAGGAATCACTACGGGTTCAAAAATTAGTGAGGCTAACGCCACGCTACTGGGAACTGTAGTTAAAAAAGTTAAAGTACTAATGATTGTCACTCACACACTCGGTGTGGCGAAATTATTCTCTGCATTTGACCCATCACCCTTGTTCACCACCTGGGAGGTGAGGGGAGCAGTGGGCAGCAGCGGTGGCCGCTTCCGGGAATCATTTTTGGTGATTTAACTTCCAATTCCAACCCTTGATGCTGAGTGCCAAGCAGGGTGGCGAATGGGTCCCATTTTTTGTAGTCTTTCGTATGACTACAAACCTACCGATCTCAGGGCGGACACTCTAACCACTAGGCCACTGAGTAGTGTCGCTACTTGTTGTGCACTACTGCCCATCACTGATTCTAACTCATAAATAAACGCTAGCAAAAGTCAGCTAACAATGCAGGTAATGGGGATGCACTCTATTTCGCCTATAAAAAATATCCAAAACCTTCCAACAACTTTTTATATACACGCTGTAAGTATATATGGAATGTAATAACAGGCACATTCATAATAACATGTAATATTTACTTATTTTCATAATTTTAAGCAAACAGCGGCACATTGTTTTCACAGACGCATCACAACGTTCGCTATTCCCTTCAACAACACCACCAACTATTACTAATAAAGGCAGACTTCACGAGTGCCATCAAAGAAGACTTTGGGACAAATTATGATCCAGAACCTTATATTTTTGAGCCTGAATTTAAGGAGGATGAGCTACAAGTTTTAGAAGCTGACTGATGAGCAGATCAAGCAATTAGCACTATTGCTAAGTGCTAAACAAAAAATACTAAGTATGAACATAACTAATTTCTGTAGAAACTGCCCAAATGCTGAAACTGAACTGAAATGCTGATGGAAAAGGGCGTGGCAATATGGCAAAAAAAAATGTCACGATTCTTTTTTGCATGCCACCCGATCTCGATTAATATCACTTTTTTATGTATATATTTAAAGGCAGGATTGTCCCGTGCAGGATAATAGCGAGTACAGTTGCATCCCTACTATTTACTACCACAGTATCTTGTAACAGACATTTCCACCATGTTTGATGGAGGTAATATATGCTCACAGCTGACAACTGTCATTTTGTTCATATCTATAATCGTGTTTACTAGAGGTGTAACGGTACAGGTCACCCACACTTCGGTCCGTACCTGGTTTTAGGACCACCGTTTTGCTTATTTTTCCGTACATGTTGTGAGAGTAAAGAGAACAACCTTTTTTCCCTTTTTTTGCTTGTCATCACAAACATTCTTTAGGAAACAAAGTATCAGTGGTGTACTGAATATTGTAGGGTTTTTAATTCAAGTTAACATTTACTAAACAATATTTTCCCAAATTGTGGAGTTTTATATTTAATAAAAGTACATTAAAGTGCAGTTTGAACCTGAGGTACTGTAAAATAATGTGTACCAACATGTTAAACAAGTTTAATGTTTATTTCAGGGACAAAATGTTTTTATCCACAAACATGATTTTTAAAAAAAGAGTTTTTTAGTACATGTTGTGTAACATACACAAACACATTCTCAGACACACAGGATCACGGTCAATAAAGGCGGATTCATGCAGGATTATATCAAGTATCGTTGCTTGCCTACTGTTTACTACTGCGGTAACTTTTAACCAGTGTTGGGAGTAACATGTTACTGTAACGTCGTTATTTTCGGCGGTAACTAGTAGTCTAACGCGTTATTTTTATATTCAGTAACTCAGTTACCGTTACTACATGATGCGTTACTGCGTTATTTTAAGATATTTTTTATATAGTATCGGCTAGAAACTGAGAATATCTGAGAGTGTTTTATTGCTGCGGTGTCGTCCTTCTGAATGTTCCTGTGTCACAAGGAAGAGAAGAGACGCGGTGCGCGCTGTGTGTGTGGGGGGAGGGAGAGGGGGAGGGGGCGTGTCTGTGTTTACTAACAAGACATCATAGCGGAGCCGAAGCCGAGTTTCTTAACATGAAGATATTCTCACTACTTATCTTTTGTCCAGCACAAAGAAAATAACATTTTAGTTAAATGTAAGTTGTGTCTTGAATCAAATATCCTATCTACTGCCCAAAACAGCAATTCAAATCTGCTGAAAGAGCTACAAAAGCAACATGCTTCGACGAAGCTAGTAAAGAGAGACGCCCAGCAGCTACATTTTAACGGAGGGACTGCTAGCCAGGACAACATTGATAGAGACATTGCAGCGTATGTGCTAGAAGACATGCAGGCTATTTCTACAGTAGAGTCACCCGCTTTCAGGCAGCTGGACACAGTGGACAGTGAGTACATAAACATGGAAAGCGAGCTAAAGAAAACACTCCAAACTCTGCCTCTGCTCATCATTCATCACTGAAGGTACACACACTCTGTCAATTCTCTTATATACTTTTTCATTCCAGACTTCCAGAGTGTTTGATTATCACTCATTCTAAATGTATAGACTATAAAGTTCACAAACATAAAGAGGGATCCTAGTGGGCCAGGCCAATATTTCCTTATCTCTAAACTAAAACAGGGGAAATGTGTAGAGTGTTCTGGGCTTCAGTACAGTGTTGATCTCCTGAAGACATGATTTTATTTCACAATTCCTTAAGAGAAAACAACGCCTGGTTAGACATGTGTAAAGCAGTATGTGTGCTGTATATAGTGAGATGATATATAATCATGTCATGTGTGCCTTCCTTGGGTGAAACCAGGTTTACAGCTATGTTGTTATTATGCTGTTTGTTACTTATGTATGTTATGTTGCAGCTTTTGTCAATTTGTTCTGTTCTGAAATAAATTGGCCCTTTGAAACATATCTTTGTCTTTGTGTGTTGTATGTAGACCACATTGCTTAGCAGAGTTCAGTGATGCAAATGCATGTCACGTTGATCAACAGATTGTATTATTCCCCAGTGCAATAACAGTACTGAAATGAAGGCTAAAAGGGCATTAATGGGAGCCTTAAAGTTGTTTAAAAAAAAAAGAAGTAACTAAATAGTTACTTTTCACAGTAACACATTACTTTTTGGTGTAAGTAACTGAGTTAGTAATTGAGTTACTTTTGAAATAAAGTAACTAGCAACTGTAATTAATTACTGGTTTTCAGTAACTAATCCAACACTGCTTCTAACAGACATTTCCGCCATTTTGGATCGAGGTTCTTTGTTTACATTGTTCAACAAAGTCGGCTAATTTCTATTTTTAGGGCTTGGAATTCAAGTAGCTTTCAAATGACAAAACTTCAACTCACTCACCTTCATCTTTCGTCTTTATCTCCGTTGGTGATTTGCTGGAAGTTGGTGGCGCTGATTCTCTTTCATGTTCTCTTTTAGCGGACGTCGCCATCTTAGCATAGCAGTAGTCGTCCATCTTCTATCACGTCTTCAATCTTCACTTCAGATAACACGCCGTCGCTCCACACTCAAAGTCCGTTTCGTGAGCTTAAGAAAAGGTGAATAGTTGAGGTATTTGATGCTATTTTTGAATCTATAAGATCGTAAATGTGAAACTTCTCCGGAAAGCCACGCCGCTTAGTCCGCCATCTTGGACTTTCCGTTTTACCACTGTGCGATGTGTTTGCGCATGCGCCGGAAGTTTGTATTATCTGGTCATAAACAATCGACAACTGCACTTTAAAAAATAAAATACATTTTAAATAACTCGCTGCCCTTTACATATTTTCTTACATTTCTGGCTCATAATTGAAGTGCTGCTTATCGCGAAAACATTTTTGATATCAAAATACTTTGGAGATAGAAATGAAACAAAAATCGACAATGTTGTATTCTGTCTTTTAGTGGGTTTTTTTGATTGATTGATTGAGACTTTTATTAGTAGGTTGCACAGTGAAGTACATATTCCGTACAATTGACCACTAAATGGTAACACCCCAATAAGTTTTTCAACTTGTTTAAGTCGGGGTCCACTTAAATTGATTCATGATACAGATATATACTATCATATATACTATCATCTTAATACAGTCATCACACAAGATAATCACAATGAATTATTTACATTATTTACAATCAGGGGTGTTGAGGGGGGGGGGGATAGGATATGGACATCAAGTAGTGGACATAGAGAGAGAGAGAGAGAGAGAGAGATCAGAAGGCATAAGAAAAAGTATCTGCATTTGATTGTTTACATTTGATTATTAGCAATCCGGGGAGGGTGTTAGTTTAGGGTTGTAGCTGCCTGGAGGTGAACTTTTATTGCGGTTTTGAAGGAGGATAGAGATGCACTTTCTTTTATACCTGTTGGGAGCGCATTCCACATTGATGTGGCATAGAAAGAGAATGAGTTAAGACCTTTGTTGGTTCGGAATCTGGGTTTAACGTGGTTGGTGGAGCTCCCCCTGGTGTTGTGGTTATGGCGGTCATTTACGTTAAGGAAGTAGTTTGACATGTACTTCGGTATCAGGGAGGTGTAGCGGATTTTATAGACTAGGCTCAGTGCAAGTTGTTTAACCCTGTCCTCCACCTTGAGCCAGCCCACTTTAGAGAAGTGGGTAGGAGTGAGGTGGGATCTGGGGTGGAGGTCTAGCAGTAACCTGACTAGCTTGTTCTGAGATGTTTGGAGTTTAGATTTGAGGGTTTTGGAGGTGCTAGGGTACCAGGAGGTGCATGCGTAATCGAAAAAGGGTTGAACGAGAGTTCCCGCCAGAATCCTCAAGGTGCTTTTGTTGACCAGAGAGGAGATTCTGTAGAGAAATCTCGCTCGTTGGTTAACCTTTTTGATTACCTTGGTTGCCATTTTATCACAGGAAAGGTTAGCCTCTAGAATGGAACCTAGGTAGGTGACCTCATCTTTCCTGGTGATAACAATGTCACCCACTTTTATGGTGAAGTCATTGACTTTCTTGAGGTTGATGTGGGACCCAAACAGGATGGATTCTGTTTTACCCAAGTGTATGGATAGCTTGTTGTCAGCGAGCCAGGTGCAAGTTCTACAGAGCTCAGCACTGAGGATTTTCTCCACCTGTGACTTGTCCTTGCCGGATACCAGCAAGGCAGAGTCATCCGCAAACAAAAACAATTCACAGTCGCATGCCGATGACATGTCGTTTATGTATATTAGGAACAGTAAAGGTCCCAATATACTGCCTTGGGGCACTCCACAGCTCACCGAGAGGGGGGGGGGGATACGGTGCCGTTCACCTCTACCACCTGCTCCCTCCCCTCCAAGTAAGATTGCATCCAGATCCATGAGTTTTTGTTAAATCCGATTGCTCTGAGCTTATCCAACAGTATAGCGTGGTTAACGGTGTCAAAGGCCTTCTGAAGGTCCAGCATGACCATGCCGCAGTATTTGCCCGCGTCCACCTCATGTTTGATGTGGTCGGTCGGATAGAGAAGGCATGTGTCAGTGGAGTGGTTAGTTCTGAAGCCGGATTGGAATTTGTACATGAGTTTATTAGTGGCAAGGTAACTATCGACCTGTTCATAAACTATTTTCTCCATTACTTTCGAAACGGAACTGAGAATAGAAACAGGTCGGTAGTTGCCAGGTTCCAATTTGCTTCCTTTTTTAAAGAGGGGAGTTACTCTTGCTATCTTAAAATCTTTTGGTACTTGGCCTTGTGTAATTGATAGGTTTATTATGTGCGTGATGATCGGGGCAATGATGGAGGCAGAGTCCCTGAGGAATCTGGAGGGAATATTATCAAGGCCGGTGGCCTTGTTAAGGTGGAGCGCGCTCAATTTTTTAAACACCTCATCAGCTGTGACCATTTCTAATTTGAAATCATCGTTGGATACTCCTAGCTTTCTGTAGAAGGCTTTAATGTGTTCTACACCAAAGCGACCAGAGTGGTGGGAAAGGAGTAATTTGAGGTTGATATTATTGGGTTGTTTATCTACTTCTGTTTTACATTTTTGGTATTCAGAGTATTTCCTGTCTCTGTCTTTTATGGCAGCTAATAGGTCCGGATTCATCCATGGTTCCGAGCGGGCTTTGATCCTGACTGTTTTCACTGGAGCCATGTCATTTAGTATCTTTACGAACGCCGTTTTGAAGCGATCCCAAGCAACATCGACCAGGTTGCTCGCGAGCACAGGGGACCAGTCCCACTCATCTAATTTTAAATTGAAATTGTCATTGGAGTATTTTTTGAGGGATCTGGATTGGGCTGTTATGTGGCCATTGGCTTTAGGTTTAGCTATTTTACGGGTGCAGAAGGTTAGATAGTGGTCGCTAAGACCACAGATCATGACCCCACTATTTTTTATTTTAGGCCGGTCTGAAGTGAGAATGAGATCTATGGTTGATTGGGTGGAATCACACACCCTTGTGGGTAGCGCTATTAGCTGGGAAAGACCGTGCAGATTACAAAACTTGCTGAAGGATCTGAAGACAGGCGCATCTTTGCGTTGAATATCTGTGTTCAGATCCCCAGTTATAATTTTCTCCATGTTGTCTGTCCCTGCCAAGTATTCTTCCAAAGCCCCATAGAAATCACTCTGATTAGGGGGTCTATAAACAGTCCCTATTAGTACCGGCTTAGCGTTTTTAAATTTGATTTCCGCCCACACAGATTCCAGGTCATTGTGGTTAAGATCAGTGCGAGTTATGTATTTAATATCCTGGTGAATATACATACAAACGCCCCCACCGTGTTTATTCCTATCCTTTCTGATAACCGAAAAGTTATGTATTTCTATCTCTGAGTCAGACATACTTTGATCAAATTTGGTTTCAGAGAAACACAAGATTTTTACCTTCGTGTTGAGGAACATTTCTCTGATTTGGTCAAGTTTGGCTCCAGAGAGGCTGTTCACATTAAGGTGGATGATGTGTAGTCCACTGGAACCAAAAAGAGCATCAGAGTCCGCTGTGTTGTGGTACTGACCAGAAAAATTGTTGGTTATTATTGCTGTTGAAGTTGAAGAGCAAGGAGAGAGAGGAGAGAGAGAGAGAGGCATATTGATCGTCCTCCAGGTGAAGGGGGAGGGAGAGGGAGGGGCGGAGTTGGAGAGGGGGAGGCCAGGTAGGGTTGCTGGGGGTGGGGTTGGGTTTCCTTTTGGCGGGCTTTTTTGAAGACAAAGAGAAAGAGAATAACGAAAATGTTTGTGTAAAGGTGCCTCTAAATCCGGTGTATGCCGCGTCCTCGACCGTCTGGGACCGGGGAGAGGCCGCGTGGACCCCCGCCATCTCGTGCAGTTCCCTGCAATCACCGATGTCTGGGTCGCCGTCCACCGCAGCGTCGTTCACCGCCGCTGAGTCGATGCCTTCTCCGATGACCGGGTCGTCCTCCACCTCCGCCGCCGAGCCTCCGACCGTGTCGATGAACGGGGCGAAGTCCTCCGCCGAGCCGCCGATCACTGGAGCACAGGTGAGCTTGAGCTGAGATGAGCCGGTAGCAGAGTTAGCTTCGATGGCGACGCTAGCAGTAGCATTGCTAGTCTTCGCCAGTCGGGACAACATTAACCGTGTTGTTACAGGTCCAGGGTTGAGTTCAGTGTCTCCTGATAGTAGAAGTAATAGTAGTATTATTGACTTTGTCTATCCTTCCAGTCAGGGGCATGTTTCTTCTGCCTCGATGTGCAGACAAGCATGATGCTAACACGTTAACCTAGGATTAACGTGGATCCTGACTTAAACAAGTTGAAAAACTTATTCGGTTGTTACCATTTAGTGGTCAATTGTACAGAATATGTACTGTACTGTGCAATCTACTAATAAAAGTCTCAATCAATCAAAAGGAAAATGTGACAAAAAAAGAAACTTCACAAACGTATAAAACATCTTCAAATAAAGCTAAATACACACAGCTAGTTTGATAAACCATTAAAATTATGTTAACATACACGGTATATGGAGAGATTCATCAATGTTCCTACAAGAAGTAGTAGAAATACCTTAAAAATGATGCAGCTAAACAAAAGTAAATACACAAAAGTAAAAGCATTGTAAAACTTTAGCATTATTAGTTTTAGACAGTTTCATCCAAATAACAGCTAGATAGCTTTTTTAAGAAATACATTTGGAAATCAGTTGAAAGTGTTGAACGCAATGACTAAAAATATGTATGTGAAATTCAGCCAATATAATCAGTAAGTTATGTACACACAAATAGTTAATGTGGGAAACATTCTGCTCTTAGACATGTCAAATATTGCGACCAAAAAATAATACAATCCTAAAATGTTGAACATTATGAATAGGTTTTGAAAAACACACTTGCTAAAACACTGACAAACTGAGTAGTGAATGAAAAGGAAACAGAAAAAGTCATTGAAAAAAGTAATTGGGTGAGCAGGTTTGGGTGTGGTTGAACATAACTTTAATGAATAGATGTACAAATGCAGTAGGAGTACCCTGCTTATCATGATGTGTACTAATGCACACATGTGCTTGTGTAATACCAATGATTCAACTGGGAAAAAGTGAGACACACATACAAATATAGTTTGCTATATTATTGATGTGAAGACTATTATTAACGTCACCTTGTATTTCCGCCATCTGTTAGTGCAGGTTTTAGAGCGTGCACAAAGTTGACACATGAGGTCCCTGGTCTCTGGACTGAAGAAGGAGTAACCAAGCACTCGAAGCATCATCTATCTTACTGTTCAGGAAGGTTTCAGATACAGAGAAGACATGGGGTCATGAGGAGATAAGATTATGCTCCAAATAATCCAAGTTTGTATGAATACCTCAGATATTTGTGAAAGAAGCAGTGAGTAGGTCCTGGGTAGGGTGGATGTCACCACATATGAGCAACATACCACAAACTAAACAGCTAATTGGTTATTTTCCCTTGTGTGTTCTTATGTGTTTTACTGCGTCTGCATTATGTGGGAACCTTTTACAGCACACTGAACAACTAAATGGTTTTTTCTCCAGGGTGTGTTCTCATGTGTCGACACAAAGAGCCGTTATGATGAAAGCTTTTACCACAAACTGAACAATTAAATGGTCTTAGTCCCGTGTGTTCTCATGTGTCGATTCACTATTCTCTTAATAGAAATGCTTTTGCCACAAACTGAACACTTAAATGGTTTTTCATCTGTGTGTGTTCTCATGTGTTTAATAAACTGCGCTTTAAAGTAAAGCTTTTACAACAAACTGAACAACTAAATCGTTTTTCACCTGTGTGTGTTCTCATGTGTTGAGTCAAATGGCTCTTTTGAGAAAACCTTACGCGACAAATTCAAATTCTTCTTTAAAGAAAAGCTTTTACCACAAACTGAACAGTGCAATGGTTTTTCACCTGTGTGTGTTCTCATGTGTTCAGTCAAATTCCTCTTAAAAGAAAAGCTTTTGCCACAAACTGAACAACTAAATGTTTTTTCACCTGTGTGTGTTCTCACGTGTCGATTCAAATTCCTCTTAAAAGAAAAGCTTTTACCACAAACTGAACAGTTAAAAAAAATTTTCACCTGTGTGTGTTCTCATGTGTTGAGTCGAATGGCTCTTTTGAGAAAACTTTACGCCACAAACTGAACAACTAAATGTTTTTTCACCTGTGTGTGTTCTCATGTGTCGATTCAAATTCCTCTTTAAAGAAAAGCTTTTACCACAAACTGAACAGTGTAATGGTTTTTCACCTGTGTGTGTTCTCATGTGTTCAGTCAAATTCCTCTTACAAGAAAAGCTTTTACCACAAACTGAACATTTAAATGTTTTTTCACCTGTGTGTGTTCTCATGTGTTGAGTCAAAGAGCTATTTTGAGAAAAGCTTTTACCACAAACTGAACAGTGCAATGGTTTTTCACCTGTGTGGGTTCTCATGTGTTCAAATTCCTCTTACAAGAAAAGCTTTTACCACAAATTGAACAATTAAAAGGTTTTTCACCTGTGTGTTCTCATGTGTTGAGTCAAATGGCTCTTTTGAGAAAAGGTTTTGCCACAAACTGAACAATTAAAAGGTTTTTCACCTGTGTGTGTTCTCATGTGTTGAGTTAAATGGCTCTTTTGAGAAAAGCTTTTGCCACAAACTGAACAATTTAAAGGATTTTTACCTGCATGTGTTCTCATGTGTTGACTCAAATTGCTCTTTGTAGAAAAGCTTTTGCCACAAACTGAACAACTAAATGTTTTTTCACCTGTGTGTGTTCTTATGTGTCCAGTCAAATATCTATTTTGAGAAAAGCTTTTGCCACAAACTGAACATTTAAATGTTTTTTCACCTGTGTGTCTTCTCATGTGTTGGGTCAAAGAGCTATTTTGAGAAAAGCTGTTGCCACAAACTGAACAATTAAATGGTTTTTCACCTGTGTGTGTTCTCATGTGTTCAGTCAAATGGAAATTTCGACAAAAGCTTTTGCCACAAACTGAACAATTAAAAGGTTTTTCACCTGTGTGTGATCTCATGTGTTGAATCAAATGGCCCGTTTGAGAAAAGCTTTTGCCACAAACTGAACAATTAAAAGGTTTTTCACCTGTGTGTGATCTCATGTGTTGAATCAAATGGCTCGTTTGAGAAAAGCCTTTGCCACAAACTGAACAATTAAAAGGTTTTTCACCTGTGTGTGTTCTCATGTGTTGACACAAATGGCTCCTGGTAGAAAAGCCTTTGCCACAAACTGAACAACTAAATGTTTTTTCACCTGTGTGTCTTCTCATGTGTTCAGTCAAATATCTATTTTGAGAAAAGCTTTTGCCACAAACTGAACATTTAAATGTTTTTTCACCTGTGTGTGTTCTCATGTGTTCAGTCAAAGAGCTATTTTGAGAAAAGCTTTTGCCACAAACTGAACAATTAAATGTTTTTTCACCTGTGTGTGTTCTCATGTGTCGGGTCAACATGCTCTTAACAGAAAAACTTTTAGCACAAACTGAGCAGCTCAAACATGTTTTACCTCTCTTCTTTGAAGAGCATTCAGAGTGTTTGTTGTCAGTGTGAGTCCTCATATCACCTTCACAGTCTGTATCGCTGCTCAAAGTTACTTCGACCTCGTCTTCAGCCTCACTATCTGATAGTGGAGCTAAGAGGTTGTCTGCTTGTGGTTTCTCTTCATCATCTTCAGTCTTCACAGAGAGAATACTCAGTGGAAACTTGGTGTAATCAGCTTCCTCTCGTCCTAGAAGACACTCTCCCTCCTGAGTGATGCAGAGTTCCTCCTCTTCCTTTTTAATGCAGGGTGGTTGTGGAGTCTCCTGCTTCAAAGTGGAGCTCCCCCCTAACTGAGGGGAAACTTCTTCTGGATTACCGATCAGCTGCTGGACGTCTGCAAGACACAAACAACAAAAACACACTTTCTTCTATGTACTGTATGTGTGTGTAGTAGGGTTGTACGGTATACTGCTACTAATAAAGTATTGCGGTCCTAATCAATTGAAATCGGTACTATACCACCTTTGAAAAGTACCGGTACAGTTCTTTCGTCTGAATGCCGCTGTGTGGCGGTGACTACGTGACTACAGAGCCGAGGCTGATCTGCGGTCCACTCCAAGGTTTCCCATTGTCATCCCATCATAATATACCTAAACATTTGCGCTTAAAGTTGCCATCTTTTGAGTCGGTCTTTAATCTGTGAAAGTAAGTGCTCATAATAGGGGAGGATGCAGTAATGTTGACGTGATCTCTCAAAACAAGGAAACAATAAGAATGAATGGACTCTACCATAGTATGCAGCCATTTGTTTTGTCCAAAGTCACAGAAATCTTCAACTGAGATAAGGCTGAGGTTATTTTGTAGCTGCCACTATGATGAAATGTCAAATTATCAAAGTTGTCATCTTGAAGTAGCACAGCTTGTGAGGGGGGTGACCAGACCCATTTGGGACACCAGTAAAACCACACAAAAGTATAAAACACAATATAATGATTTGTGACATAGTGAGAGGAGAAGTTCCACTTGTTTTACCACTTTTGAAGATGTTAGCAGACAGGGCTGAAGGCTAGCAACCAAGGCCGATGGGTGGAAGCCCGTAGACGAAACCAATGGCTGGAGGCAAACAGCAGGCCGATGGTGGAAGGCAAGCAGGCAGGCCGATGGTGGAAGGCTAACAAGCAGGCAGATGGTGGAAGGCTAACAGCAGGCAGGCCGATGGTGGAAGGCTAACAAGCAGGCAGATGGTGGAAGGCTAACAGCAGGCAGGCCGATGGTGGAAGGCTAACAGCAGGCAGGCCGATGGTGGAAGGCAAACAGGCAGGCTGAGGGTGGAAGGCTAACAGCAGGCAGGCCGATGGTGGAAGGCTAACAGCAGGCAGGCCGATGGTGGAAGGCTAACAGCAGGCAGGCCGATGGTGGAAGGCTAACAGGCAGGCCGATGGTGGAAGGCTAACAGGCAGGCCGATGGTGGAAGGCTAACAGGCAGGCCGATGGTGGAAGGCTAACAGGCAGGCCGATGGTGGAAGGCTAACAGGCAGGCCGATGGTGGAAGGCTAACAGCAGGCCGATGGTGGAAGGCTAACAGGCAGGCCGATGGTGGAAGGCTAACAGGCAGGCCGATGGTGGAAGGCTAACAGGCAGGCCGACGGTGGAAGGCTAACAGGCAGGCCGACGGTGGAAGGCTAACAGGCAGGCCGACGGTGGAAGGCTAACAGGCAGGACGACGGTGGAAGGCTAACAGCAGGCCGACGGTGGAAGGCTAACAGGCAGGCCGACGGTGGAAGGCTAACAGGCAGGCCGATGGTGGAAGGCTAACAGCAGGCCGACGGTGGAAGGCTAACAGGCAGGCCGATGGTGGAAGGCTAACAGACAGGCCGATGGTGGAAGGCTAACAGACAGGCCGATGGTGGAAGGCTAACAGCAGGCCGATGGTGGAAGGCTAACAGCAGGCCGATGGTGGAAGGCTAACAGGCAGGCCGATGGTGGAAGGCTAACAGGCAGGCCGATGGTGGAAGGCTAACAGACAGGCCGATGGTGCAAGGCTAACAGCAGGCCGATGGTGGAAGGCTAACAGCAGGCCGATGGTGGAAGGCTAACAGCAGGCAGGCCGATGGTGGAAGGCTAACAGGCAGGCCGATGGTGGAAGGCTAACAGGCAGGCCGATGGTGGAAGGCTAACAGGCAGGCCGATGGTGGAAGGCTAACAGCAGGCCGATGGTAGAAGGCTAACAGGCAGGCCGATGGTGGAAGGCTAACAGGCAGGCCGATGGTGGAAGGCTAACAGCAGGCCGATGGTGGAAGGCTAACAGCAGGCCGATGGTGGAAGGCTAACAGGCAGGCCGATGGTGGAAGTCTAACAGCAGGCAGGCCGATGGTGGAAGGCTAACAGGCAGGCCGAGGGTGCTAGCTGTCTGCTACTGCCGATGGTGGAACAGGCAGGCCAATGGTGGAAGGCTAACAGGCAGGCCGATGGTGGAAGGCTAACAGACAGGCCGATGGTGGAAGGCTAACAGCAGGCCGATGGTGGAAGTCTAACAGCAGGCAGGCCGATGGTGGAAGGCTAACAGGCAGGCCGAGGGTGCTAGCTGTCTGCTACTGCTACCTGAACAGGTGGATTATTGGTAGGCCAAAATCTATGGCAATCCAGTGACATTTGATGAGAATATATCCACCAGAAATCCCACTCTGCAGAGAATGTGTTTATCTTGCAGAGTACCACTCATTCAGACTAAAAATAATTAAAATCTCATACATAAAAACACAAAAGCTCAGACCTCAGGTAAGAACACACTGAACACAGAATAGACATGGCTGCCATCTTGGATTGTGGGAGTGACAGATTGTTTGGTAAACGTATAGCATGTTCTATATGTTATAGTTATTTGAATGACTCTTACCATAATATGTTACGTTAACATACCAGGCACGTTCTCAGTTGGTTATTTATGTGTCATATAACGTACACTTATTCAGCCTGTTGTTCACTATTCTTTATTTATTTTAAATTGCCTTTCAAATGTCTATACTTGGTGTTGGGTTTTATAAAATAAATTTCCCCCAAAAATGCGACTTATACTCCAGTGCGACTTATATATGTTTTTTTCTTTCTTTATTATGCATTTTCGGCCGGTGCGACTTATACTCCGGAACAACTTATACTCCGAAAAATACGGTAGTAGTTTTTTTTTACATTTTTCAGTAACTTTATAAAAATCACAGTAAAACTCCATGTCACAATATTACAATAGACTATTGTATCGTGACTCAAGTACCGTGATACATAGTTTATCATGAAGTCCTTTCCAATACCTCGTCTAGGGCTGGACAATTATGGCAAAACATAATAATCACAAATATTTTGAGTGATTTTGGAATCACGATAAATAACACCATTATTTATTAATTTCAAAACGTAAAAACAGTACCACCAAAACTCAATTTTAAATATAATCTAAAAGAACAACCAGATATACATTAGTAACAAATAAATAACTGGTAAAATAACAATCATAGTAACAATAAATTAAAATGATTATAGTGATATTTTCTGTTTTTTTTCAGCCCTTGATTAGCAGTCTATGTTCTTTCTTTGTAGCGTTTGATGGACGCTACGTCACTACATGGGTCGAAAAATAGCTAAGCTACAGGAATCACTACGGGTTCAAAAAGGAGCGAGGCTAACGCCACGCTACTGGGAACTGTAGTTAAGCTACATAGCGTCGCTACTTGTTGTGCACTACTGCCCATCACTGATTCTAACTTGTAAATAAACGCTAGCAAAAGTCAGCTAACAATGCAGGTAATGGGGATGCACTCTATTTCACCTATAAGAAATATCCAAAACCGTCCAACATTTTACATACACGCTGTAAGTATATATGTACTGTAATAACAGGCACATTCATAATAACATGTAATATTTACGTATTTTCATAACTTTGTATCATTTTAAGCAAACAGCGGCACATTATTTTCACAGGCACATCACAGCGTTCGCTATTTCCTTCAACAACACCACCAACTATTACTAGTTAAGGCAGACTTCATGAGTGCCATCAAAGAATAATTTGGGACAAATTATGATCCAGAACCTTATATTTTTGAGCCTGAATATAAGGAGGATGAGCTACAAGTTTTAGAAGCTGAGTGATAAGCAGATTAAGCAATTAGCATTATTGCTAAGTGCTAAACAAAAAATACAAAGTATGAACATAACTCATTTCTGTAGAAACTGCCCAAATGCTGAAACTGAACTCAAATGCTGATGGAATAGGGCTGGGCAATATGGCCAAAAAAATTATCACGATTATTTTGTGCATACCATCCCATCCGATCTCGATTAATATAACGTTGTTAAATTTATTTAAAAGCGTATTGTCCCGTGCAGGATAATAGCGAGTACAGTTGCATCCCTACTATTTACTACCACAGTATCTTGTAACAGACATTTCCGCCATGTTTGATGGAGGTAATATATGCTCACAGCTGACAACTGTCATTTTGTTCATATCTATGATTGTGTTTACTAGCGGTGTAACGGTACAGGTCACCCACGCTTCGGTCCGTACCTGGTTTTAGGACCACAGTTTTGCTTATTTTCTGTACATTTTGTGGGGGTAAAGAAAACAACCTTTTTTCCTTTTTTTTTGCTTGTCATCACAAACATTCTGCAGGAAACAAAGTATCAGTGGTGTACTAAATACTGTAGGATTTTTAATTCAAGTTAACATTTACTAAACAATATTTTGAAATACAAAATGATTTATATTCTTTAATGACTTGAAAACGTCAGTACTTTTTACCAGTGCTTGGAAAAAGGCAAGCGGTGCCCCGATTGAGGAGTTTTATATTTAATAAAGGTACATTAAAGTGCAGTTTGAATTTGAGGTACTGTAAAATAATGTGTACCAACACATTAAAGGCCTACTGAAATGATTTTTTTTTATATAAACGGGGATAGCAGATCTATTCTATGTGTCATACTTGATCATTTCGCGATATTGCCATATTTTTGCTGAAAGGATTTAGTATAGAACAACGACGATAAAGATTGCAACTTTTGGTATCTGATAAAAAAAAGGCTTGCCCCTACCGGAAGTAGCGTGACGTAGTCAGTTGAACATATACGCAAAGTTCCCTATTGTTTACAATGATGGCCGCATGAAGTGAGAGAGATTCGGACCGAGAAAGCGACAATTTCCCCATTAATTTGAGCGAGGATGAAAGATTTGTGGATGAGTAAAGTGCAAGTGAAGGACTAGTGGGGAGTTGAAGCTATTCAGATAGGGAAGATGCTGTGAGAGCCGGGGGTGACCTGATATTCAGCTGGGAATGACTACAACAGTAAATAAACACAAGACATATATATACTCTATTAGCCACAACACAACCAGGCTTATATTTAATATGCCACAAATTAATCCTGCATAAAAACACCTGCGTGTTTGTTATGCTAGCTCCTAGCTCCTCTTCTAGCTCCTAGCTCCATAGAACACGCCAATACAATTCAAACACCTGATCAACACACACAATCACTCAGCCCAAAAGACCGTTCACCTAACCCAAGGTTCATAAAGCTTATATATTTTTAAAAAGTTACGTACGTGATGCGCACATACGGTCAAGCTATCAAATGTTTAGCAGCCAAGGCTGCATACTCACGGTACCTGATATTCAGCTGGGAATGACTAAAACAGTAAATAAACACAAGACATATATAAACTCTATTAGCCACAACACAACCAGGCTTATATTTAATATGCCACAAATTAATCCTGCATAAAAACACCTGCGTGTTTGTTATGCTAGCTCCTATGCTAGCTCCTAGCTCCATAGAACACGCCAATACAATTCAAACACCTGATCAACACACACAATCACTCAGCCCAAAAGACTGTTCACCTAACCCAAGGTTCATAAAGCTTATATATTTTAAAAAAGTTACGTACATACGCAAAAAAAAGTTGCGCACATACGGTCAAGCGATCAAATGTTTAGAAGCCAAAGCTGCATACTCACAGTAGCACGTCTGCGTCTTTGTCATCCAAATCAAAGTAATCCTGGTAAGAGTCTGTGTTGTCCCAGTTCTCTACAGGCGTCTGTGTATCGAAGTCAAAAGTCCTCCTGGTTAGAGTCTCTGTTATCCGAGTTCTTCCATCTTGACTGCATCTTTCGGGAATGTAAACAAAGAAGCGCCGGCTGTGTACTGTTGTTGCTGACTACGTTCGAAAAATACGTCCATTTCGCACCGACAACTTTCTTCTTTGCTTGCTCAGCTTCCTTCTCCATAATGCAATGAACATGATTGCAACAGATTCACGAACACAGATGTCCAGAATACTGTGGAATTATGAAATGAAAACAGAGCTTTTTCGTATTGGCTTCAATGTGGAAGGCATACCCGTGTTCGCCGGTCTACGTCACGCGCATACGTCATCCTCAGAGGCGTTTCGAACCGGAAGTTTAGCTGCAAATTTAAAATGTCACTTTATAAGTTAACCCGGCCGTATTGGCATGTGTTATAATGTTAAGATTTCATCATTGATATATAAACTATCAGACTGCGTGGTCGGTAGTAGTGGGTTTCAGTAGGCCTTTAAACAAGTTGAATGATTATTTCAGGAACAAAATGTTTTTATCCACAAACATGATTTTTTAAAAATGTGTCTGCAGAGCTTATTAGTACATGTTGTGTGACGTACACAAACACACACACATTCTCACACACACAGGATCACGGTCAATAAAGGCGGATTCACGCAGGATTATACCAAGTATCGTTGCTTGCCTACTGTTTACTACTGCGGTAACTTCTAACAGACATTTCCGACATTTTGGATCGAGGTAAAATGCTAACAGCTTCTTTGTTTACATTGTTCAATAAAGTCGGCTAGTTTCTGTTTTCAGGGCTTGAAATCAATTTCAAATGACACAACTTCAAGTCACTCACCTTCATCTTTCGTCTTTATCTCCGTTGGTGATTTGCTGGAAGTTGGTGGCGCTGATTCTCTTTCATGTTCTCTTTTAGCGGACGTCGCCATCTTAGCATAGCAGTAGTCGTCCATCTTCTATCACGTCTTCAATCTTCACTTCAGGTAACACGCCATCGCTCCACACTCAAAGTCCGTTTCCTGGGCTTAGGAAAAGGCGAATAGTTGAGGTATTTGATGCTATTTTTGAATCTATAAGATCGTAAATGTGAAACTTCTCTGGAAAGCCACGCCGCTTAGTCCGCCATCTTGGACTTTCCGTTTTACCACTCTGCGATGTGTTTGCGCATGCGCCGGAAATTTGCATTAACTGGTCATAAACAATCGACAACTGCACTTTAAAAAATAAAATACATTTTAAATAACTCGCTGCCCTTTACATATTTTCTTACATTTCTGCCTCATAATTGAAGTGCTCCTTATCGGGAAAACATTTTTGATATCAAAATACTTTGGAGATAGAAATGAAACAAAAGTCGACAATGTTGTATTCTGTCTTTTAGTGGGTTCAAGCAAACGGCAAGTTGTTTGACAAAGTAAGTGTTGTGAAAGTGTGAAACTCACACTACCCCAGTATACATTTTCAACATTATAGCATTTCACCCTTTTGACGTTTTTTCCTCTTGACTTTTATCAGTAATATCCTCATTGAACGATGACTTGTACTCGACCTCGGACCAACTGCACTCAGTGAGGAAACAAACACGCTCACATAAATATTGCTCTTATTGCAAGCATAGATAGCAGAACACTTCTATTTTCACTTTTGTACACTGACTTTAGTTATCTGCTGCACTGACAAGATGCCTGCTCGGTGCGTGTTGGCGACTGTAGCCAAACTGCTGTGTCAAAACTGCCGTGTGACGTCACCATTGACCTTTTTCTTTTACACCAACCCGGGAACATGAAAACAAAATAATGGGCTCTGTTGGCCACTTACTTAATAAACATACAGGACAAAGTGCGTGACGTTTCCATTGACTGATTGATTGAGACTTGTATTAGTAGGTTGCACAGTGAAGTACATATTCCGTACAATTGACCACTAAATGGTAACACCCGAATACGTTTTTCAACTTGTTTAAGTCGGGGTCCACTTAAATTGATTCATGATACAGATATATACTATCATATATATTATCATCATAATACAGTCATCACATAAGATAATCACATTGAATTATTTACATTATTTACAATCAGGGGTGTGGAGGGGGGGGGGGTATGGACATCAAGTAGTGGACATCAAGTAGTGGACATAGAGAGAGAGAGAGAGAGAGAGAGAGAGAGAGAGAGAGAGAGAGAGAGAGATAGAGAGCGAGAGAGAGAGAGAGAGAGAGAGAGAGAGATCAGAAGGCATAAGAAAAAGAAAAAGTATCCGCATTTGATTGTTTACATTTGATTATTAGCAATCCGGGGAGGGTGTTAGTTTAGGGTTGTAGCTGCCTGGAGGTGAACTTTTATTGCGGTTTTGAAGGAGGATAGAGATGCCCTTTCTTTTATACCTGTTGGGAGTGCATTCCACATTGATGTGGCATAGAAAGAGAATGAGTTAAGACCTTTGTTAGTTCGGAATCTGGGTTTAACGTGGTTAGTGGAGCACCCCCTGGTGTTGTGGTTATGGCGGTCATTTACGTTAAGGAAGTAGTTTGACATGTACTTCGGTATCAGGGAGGTGTAGCGGATTTTATAGACTAGGCTCAGTGCAAGTTGTTTAACTCTGTCCTCCACCTTGAGCCAGCCCACTTTAGAGAAGTGGGTAGGAGTGAGGTGGGATCTGGGGTGGAGGTCTAGAAGTAACCTGACTAGCTTGTTCTGAGATGTTTGGAGTTTAGATTTGAGGGTTTTGGAGGTGCTAGGGTACCAGGAGGTGCATGCGTAATTGAAAAAGGGTTGAACGAGAGTTCCCGCCAGAATCCTCAAGGTGCTTTTGTTGACCAGAGAGGAGATTCTGTAGAGAAATCTCGCTCGTTGGTTAACCTTTTTGATTACCTTGGTTGCCATTTTATCACAGGAAAGGTTAGCCTCTAGAATGGAACCTAGGTAGGTGACCTCATCTTTCCTGGTGATAACAATGTCACCTACTTTTATGGTGAAGTCATTGACTTTCTTAAGTTTGATGTGGGACCCAAACAGGATGGATTCTGTTTTACCCAAGTGTATGGATAGCTTGTTGTCAGCGAGCCAGGTGCAAGTTCTACAGAGCTCAGCACTGAGGATTTTCTCCACCTGTGACTTGTCCTTGCCGGATACCAGCAAGGCAGAGTCATCCGCAAACAAAAACAATTCACAGTCGCATGCCGATGACATGTCGTTTATGTATATTGGGAACAGTAAAGGTCCCAATATACTGCCTTGGGGGACTCCACAGCTCACCGAGAGGGGGGGGACACACGGTGCCGTTCACCTCTACCACCTGCTCCCTCCCCTCCAAGTAAGATTGCATCCAGCTCCATGAGGTTTTGTTAAATCCGATTGCTCTGAGCTTATCCAACAGTATAGCGTGGTTAACGGTGTCAAAGGCCTTCTGAAGGTCCAGCATGACCATGCCGCAGTATTTGCCCGCGTCCACCTCATGTTTGATGTGGTCGGTCAGATAGAGAAGGCATGTGTCAGTGGAGTGGTTAGTTCTGAAGCCTGATTGGAATTTGTACATGAGTTTATTAGTGGCCAGGTAACTATCGACCTGTTCATAAACTATTTTCTCCATTGCTTTCGAAACGGAACTGAGAATAGAAACAGGTCGGTAGTTGCCAGGTTCCAATTTGCTTCCTTTTTTAAAGAGGGGAGTTACTCTTGCTATCTTAAAATCTTTTGGTACTTGGCCTAGTGTAATTGATAGGTTTATTATGTGCGTGATGATCGGGGCAATGATGGAGGCAGAGTCCCTGAGGAATCTGGAGGGAATATTATCAAGGCCGGTGGCCTTGTTAAGGTGGAGCGCGCTCAATTTTTTAAACACCTCATCAGCTGTGACCATTTCTAATTTGAAATCATCGTTGGATACTCCTAGCTTTCTGTAGAAGGCTTTAATGTGTTCTACACCAAAGCGACCAGAGTGGTGGGACAGCTTGTTGACAAGAGTTGCAGCTATGCTGGTGAAAAAGATGTTAAGTCTGCTAGCTACCTCCATTTTGTCTGTAATGAGGGAGTCACCCTCCTTGATGCTGATGTTGGTGAGTCTTGTTTTAAGTTTCTGGCTGCAACCAGGAAGCTGGTTGTTGAGGATTTTCCAGAGCTCACGTGGCTTATTTGTGTTTTCCTCTATTTTGTCGTTAATGTAATTTTTTTTTAAGGATTTAGTCAGGTTGGTTGACTTATTTCTTAATTTATTGCATTGCTTTTTGAGAGTTGAAAGGAGTAATTTGAGGTTGATATTATTGGGTTGTTTATCTACTTCTGTTTTACATTTTTGGTATTCAGAGTATTTCCTGTCTCTGTCTTTTATGGCAGCTAATAGGTCCGGATTCATCCATGGTTCCGAGCGGGCTTTGATCCTGACTGTTTTCACGGGAGCCATGTCATTTAGTATCTTTAGGAACGCCGTTTTGAACCGATCCCAAGCAACATCGACCAGGTTGCTCGCGAGCACAGGGGACCAGTCCCACTCATCTAATTTTAAATTGAAATTGTCATTGGAGTATTTTTTGAGGGATCTGGATTGGGCTGTTATGTGGCCATTGGCTTTAGGTTTAGCTATTTTACGGGTGCAGAAGGTTAAATAGTGGTCGCTAAGACCACAGATCATGACCCCACTATTTTTTATTTTAGGCCGGTCTGAAGTGAGAATGAGATCTATGGTTGATTGGGTGGAATCACACACCCTTGTGGGTAGCGCTATTAGCTGGGAAAGACCGTGCAGATTACAAAACTTGCTGAAGGATCTGAAGACAGGCGCATCTTTGCGTTGAATATCTGTGTTCAGATCCCCAGTTATAATTTTCTCCATGTTGTCTGTCCCTGCCAAGTATTCTTCCAAAGCCCCATAGAAATCACTCTGATTAGGGGGTCTATAAACAGTCCCTATTAGTACCGGCTTAGCGTTTTTAAATTTGATTTCCGCCCACACAGATTCCAGGTCATTGTGGTTAAGATCTGTGCGAGTTATGTATTTAATATCTTGGTGAATATACATACAAACGCCCCCACCGTGTTTATTCCTATCCTTTCTGATAACCGAAAAGTTATGTATTTCTATCTCTGAGTCAGAAATACTTTGATCAAATTTGGTTTCAGAGAAACACAAGATTTTTACCTTCGTGTTGAGGAACATTTCTCTGATTTGGTCAAGTTTGGCTCCAGAGAGGCTGTTCACATTAAGGTGGATGATGTGTAGTCCACTGGAACCAAAAAGAGCATCAGAGTCCGCTGTGTTGTGGTACTGACCAGAAAAATTGTTGGTTATTATTGCTGTTGAAGTTGAAGAGCAAGGAGAGAGAGGAGAGAGAGAGAGGCATATTGATCGTCCTCCAGGTGAAGGGGGAGGGGGAGGGAGGGGCAGAGTTGGAGAGGGGGAGGCCAGGTAGGGTTGCTGGGGGTGGGGTTGGGTTTCCTTTTGGCGGGCTTTTTTGAAGACAAAGAGAAAGAGAATAACGAAAATGTGTGTGTAAAGGTGCCTCTAAATCCTGTGTATGCCGCGTCCTCGACCGTCTGGGACCGGGGAGAGGCCGCGTGGACCCCCGCCATCTCGTGCAGTTCCCCGCAATCCCCGATGTCTGGGTCGCCGTCCACCGCAGCCGCCGCGTCATTCACCGCCGCTGAGTCGATGCCTTCTCCGATGACCGGGTCGTCCTCCACCTCCGCCGCCGAGCCTCCGACCGTGTCGATGAACGGGGCGAAGTCCTCCGCCGAGCCGCCGATCACTGGAGCACAGGTGAGCTTGAGCTGAGATGAGCCGGTAGCAGAGTTAGCTTCGATGGCGACGCTAGCAGTAGCATTGCTAGTCTTCGCCAGTCGGGACAACATTAACCGTGTTGTTACAGGTCCAGGGTTGAGTTCAGTGTCTCCTGATAGTAGAAGTAATAGTAGTATTATTGACTTTGTCTATCCTTCCAGTCAGGGGCATGTTTCTTCTGCCTCGATGTGCAGACAAGCATGATGCTAACACGTTAACCTAGGATTAACGTGGATCCTGACTTAAACAAGTTGAAAAACTTATTCGGTTGTTACCATTTAGTGGTCAATTGTACAGAATATGTACTGTACTGTGCAATCTACTAATAAAAGTCTCAATCAATCAAAAGGAAAATGTGACAAAAAAAGAAACTTCACAAACGTATAAAACATCTTCAAATAAAGCTAAATACACACAGCTAGTTTGATAAACCATTAAAATTATGTTAACATACACGGTATATGGAGAGATTCATCAATGTTCCTACAAGAAGTAGTAGAAATACCTTAAAAATGATGCAGCTAAACAAAAGTAAATACACAAAAGTAAAAGCATTGTAAAACTTTAGCATTATTAGTTTTAGACAGTTTCATCCAAATAACAGCTAGATAGCTTTTTTAAGAAATACATTTGGAAATCAGTTGAAAGTGTTGAACGCAATGACTAAAAATATGTATGTGAAATTCAGCCAATATAATCAGTAAGTTATGTACACACAAATAGTTAATGTGGGAAACATTCTGCTCTTAGACATGTCAAATATTGCGACCAAAAAATAATACAATCCTAAAATGTTGAACATTATGAATAGGTTTTGAAAAACACACTTGCTAAAACACTGACAAACTGAGTAGTGAATGAAAAGGAAACAGAAAAAGTCATTGAAAAAAGTAATTGGGTGAGCAGGTTTGGGTGTGGTTGAACATAACTTTAATGAATAGATGTACAAATGCAGTAGGAGTACCCTGCTTATCATGATGTGTACTAATGCACACATGTGCTTGTGTAATACCAATGATTCAACTGGGAAAAAGTGAGACACACATACAAATATAGTTTGCTATATTATTGATGTGAAGACTATTATTAACGTCACCTTGTATTTCCGCCATCTGTTAGTGCAGGTTTTAGAGCGTGCACAAAGTTGACACATGAGGTCCCTGGTCTCTGGACTGAAGAAGGAGTAACCAAGCACTCGAAGCATCATCTATCTTACTGTTCAGGAAGGTTTCAGATACAGAGAAGACATGGGGTCATGAGGAGATAAGATTATGCTCCAAATAATCCAAGTTTGTATGAATAGCTCAGATATTTGTGAAAGAAGCAGTGAGGAGGTCCTGGGTAGGGTGGATGTCGCCACATATGAGCAACAAACCACAAACTAAACAGCTATTTGGTTATTTTCCCTTGTGTGCTCTTATGTGTTTTACTGCGTCTGCATTATGTGGGAACCTTTTACAGCACACTGAACAACTAAATGGTTTTTTCTCCAGCGTGTGTTCTCATGTGTCGACACAAAGAGCCGTTATGATGAAAGCTTTTACCACAAACCGAACAATTAAATGGTCTTAGTCCCGTGTGTTCTCATGTGTCGATTCACTATTCTCTTAATAGAAATGCTTTTGCCACAAACTGAACACTTAAATGGTTTTTCATCTGTGTGTGTTCTCATGTGTTTAATCAAACTGCGCTTTAAAGAAAAGCTTACAACAAACTGGACAACTAAATCGTTTTTCACCTGTGTGTGTTCTCATGTGTTGAGTCAAATGGCTCTTTTGAGAAAACCTTACGCGACAAACTGGACAACTAAAGGTTTTTTCACCTGTGTGTGTTCTCGTGTCGATTCAAATTCTTCTTTAAAGAAAAGCTTTTACCACAAACTGAACAGTGCAATGGTTTTTCACCTGTGTGTGTTCTCATGTGTTCAGTCAAATTCCTCTTACAAGAAAAGCTTTTACCACAAACTGAACATTTAAATGTTTTTTCACCTGTGTGTCTTCTGATGTGTTGAGTCAAATGGCTCTTTGTAGAAAAGCCTTTACCACAAATTGAACATTTAAATGTTTTTTCACCTGTGTGTGTTCTCATGTGTGGAGTCAAATGGCTCTTTGTAGAAAAGCTTTTGCCACAAACTGAACAACTACATGTTTTTTCACCTGTGTGTCTTCTCGTGTTCAGTCAAAGAGCTATTTTGAGAAAAGATTTTGCCACAAACTGAACAATTAAATGTATTTTCTCCTGTGTGTGTTCTCATGTGTTGAGTCACAGAGCTATTTTGACAAAAGCTTTTGCCACAAACTGAACAATTAAAAGGTTTTTCACCTGTGTGTGTTCTCATGTGTTGTGTCAAATGGATATTTCGACAAAAGCTTTTGCCACAAATTGAACAATTAAAAGGTTTTTCACCTGTGTGTGTTCTCATGTGTTCAGTCAAATGGCTCTTTTGAGAATAGCTTTTGCCACAAACTGAACAATTAAAAGGTTTTTCACCTGTGTGTGTTCTCATGTGTTGAGTCAAATGGCTGTTTGTAGAAAAGCTTTTGCCACAAACTGAACAACTAAATGTTTTTTCACCTGTGTGTCTTCTCGTGTGTTCAGTCAAATATCTATTTTGAGAAAAGCTTTTGCCACAAACTGAACAATTAAATGTATTTTCACCTGTGTGTCTTCTCATGTGTTCAGTCAAATATCTATTTTGAGAAAAGCTTTTGCCACAAACTGAACAATTAAATGTATCTTCACCTGTGTGTGTTCTCATGTGTTGAGTCAAATGGCTCTTTGTAGAAAAGCTTTTGCCACAAACTGAACAACTAAATGCTTTTTCACCTGTGTGTGTTCTCATGTGTTCAGTCAAATATCTATTTTGATAAAAGCTTTTGCCACAAACTGAACAACTAAATGTTTTTTCACCTGTGTGTGTTGTCATGTGTTCAGTCAAATATCTATTTCGACAAAAGCTTTTGCCACAAATTGAACAATTAAAAGGTTTTTCACCTGTGTGTGTTCTCATGTGTTGAGTCAAATGGCTCTTTTGAGAAAAGCTTTTGCCACAAACTGAACAATTAAAAGGTTTTTCATCTGCGTGTGTTCTCGTGTGTTGAGTCAAATGGCTCTTTGTAAAAAAGCTTTTGCCACAAACTGAACAACTAAATGTTTTTTCACCTGTGTGTGTTTTCATGTGTTCAGTCAAACGTCTATTTTGAGAAAAGCTTTTGCCACAAACTGAACAATTAAAAGGTTTTTCACCTGCGTGTGTACTCATGTGTTGAGTCAAATGGCTCTTTGTAGAAAAGCTTTTGCCACAAACTGAACAACTAAATGTTTTTTCACCTGTGTGTGTTCCCATGTGTCGATTCAAATACTTCTTAAAAGAAAAGCTTTTGCCACAAACTGAACAATTAAAATATTTTCCACCAGTGTGTGTTCTCATGTGTTGAGTCAAACGGCTCTTTGTAGGAAAGCTTTTGCCACAAACTGAACAACTAAATGTTTTTTCTCCTGTGTGTGTTCTCATGTGTTCAGTCAAATGGCACTTTTGAGAAAAGCTTTTGCCACAAACTGAACAATTAAATGGTTTTTCACCTGTGTGTGTTCTCATGTGTTGAGTGAAATTACTCTTTTGAGAAAAGCTTTTAGCACAAACTGAGCAGCTCAAACATTTTTTACCTCTCTTCTTTGAAAAGCAGTGTTTTTTGTCAGTGTGAGTCCTCATATCACCTTCACAGTCTTTATCGCTGCTCAAAGGTTCTTCAACCTCGTCTTCAGCCTCACTATCTGATAGTGGAGCTAAGAGGTTGTCTACTTGTGGTTTCTCTTCATCATCTTCAGTCTTCACAGAGAGAATACTCAGTGGAAACTTGGTGTAATCAGCTTCCTCTCGTCCTAGAAGACACTCTCCCTCCTGAGTGATGCAGAGTTCCTCCTCTTCCTTTTTAATGCAGGGTGGTTGTGGAGTCTCCTGCTTCAAAGTGGAGCTCCCCCCTAACTGAGGGGAAACTTCTTCTGGATTACCGATCAGCTGCTGGACGTCTGCAAGACACAAACAACAAAAACACAATTTCTTCTATGTACTGTATGTGTGTGTAGTGTTTCATGGCCATTCATTTAGTGCCTTGCCAGAATGATGGACCAATGTTTACATGACTTGTCATAGACTCAGAAAAGTTCAACTAGAATCACAGAAAGTAGAAAACATTTGCTTCGATGGACATTAGGATACTACAAACTAACAGTGGGGAAAAAGTCAATATTGAAATACTTCGCACAACTGAAAAAGATAATATCTATCTCAAAGAAGTCTGTAGTTAAAAAGTAGAGTACTTTTTTAGATATTAAAAGCAATACATTTGATCCACTTTCTGTACAATTACATTGATCACTTTATTTACTTTGTTTTTGACAGTTTGTCCCAAAAATTATTACTGGCATCGAGTGTACTTCAAATGTGTACCGTATTTTTCGGACTACAAGTCAGAGTTTTTTTCATAGTTTGGCCGGGGGTGCGACTTATACTCAGGAGCGACTTAAGTGTGAAATCATAATTATTATTAACCCATTACCGTAAAATATCAAATAATATTATTTAGCTCATTCACGTAAGAGACTAGACGTATAAGACTTCATCGGATTTAGCGATAAGGAGTTTTATTTTTTTATTTAGCCTTTTAACCAAGTAAAAATCCCATTGAGATCAAATATCTCTTTTCCAAGGGAGACCTGGCCAAGAGGGCAGCAGCAAGGTTACATTAAAAACAGTAAACAACACATAAAACATCAAATGTACAACATTAAAACTTGCTCACATAACACATGTGCATACAGACAAGGTAGACTGCAGTCCTTTCACAGAAGCTTTAAACTCATTCAATGTAACAAGGGTTTGAAGTTGAATATTCAATTGTAGGTTATTCCAAGCCTACGGTGCTGAAAACCTAAATGCTTTCTTGCCCAGTTCAGTTCTTACTTTGGGGATGACAAATTGAAGAACATTCATTGAACGAAGATTGTGACTTCCTTGTTTCTTTGTTAAAGGCCTACTGAAATGATTTTTTTAAATTTAAACGGGGATAGCAGATCCATTCTATGTGTCATACTTGATCATTTCGCGATATTGCCATATTTTTGCTGAAAGGATTTAGTAGAGAACATCGACGATAAAGTTCGCAACTTTTGGTTGCTGATAAAAAAAAAAAGCCTTGTCTGTACCGGAAGTAGCGTGACGTCGCAGGTTGAAAGGCTCCTCACATTTCCCCATTGTTTTCAATGCAGCGAGAGCGATTCGGACCGAGAAAGCGACCATTACCCCATTAATTTGAGCGAGGATGAAAGATTTGTGGATGAGGAACGTGAGAGTGAAGGACTAGAGCGCAGTGCAGGACGTATCTTTTTTCGCTCTGACCGTAACTTAGGTAAAAGGGCTCATTGGATTCCACACTTTCTCCTTTTTCTATTGTGGATCACGTATTTGGATTTTAAACCACCTCGGATACTATATCCTCTTGAAAATGAGAGTCGAGAACGCGAAATGGACATTCACAGTGACTTTTATCTCCACGACAATACATCGGCGAAACACTTTAGCTACGGAGCTAACGTGATAGCATCGGGCTTAACTGCATATAGAAACAAAAGAAATAAGCCCCTGACTGGAAGGATAGACAGAAAATCAACAATACTATTAAACCATGGACCTGTAACTACACGGTTAATGCTTTCCAGCCTGGCGAAACTTAACAATGCTGTTGCTAACGACGCCATTGAAGCTAACTTAGCTACGGGACCTCACGGAGCTATGCTAAAAACATTAGCTATCCACCTACGCCAGCTCTCATCTGCTCATCACGACCCGTGCTCACCTGCGTTCCAGCGATCGACGGCGCGACGGTCTTCTTCACCCGATCATCGATGCGGTCGGCGGCCCGGAGACGGAGGAAGTCAAGGTGAGGACAGCGGTGCGGCGGCGGGCGTTGTAGCTTTCGACGACACCCCGGCCGCCATCAGAGTCAGCAAGAAACATATATTTCCCCAAAGTTACGTACGTGACATGCACATAGCGACACGCACGTACGGGCAAGCGATCAAATGTTTGGAAGCCAAAGCTGTACTCACGGTAGCGCGTCTGCTATCCAACTAAGACCTCCTGGTTGTGTTGCTGCAGCCACCGCTAATACACCGATCCCATCTACAGCTTTCTTCTTTGCAGTCTCCATTGTTCATTAAACAAATTGCAAAAGATTCACCAACACAGATGTCCAGAATACTGTGGAATTTTGCGATGAAAACAGAGCTGTTTGTATTGGGATACAATGTGTCCGAATACTTCCGCTTCAACCATTGACGTCACGCGCAAACGTCATCATACCTAGACGTTTTCAACCGGAAGTTTCCCGGGAAATTTAAAATTGCACTTTATAAGTTAACCCGGCCGTATTGGCATGTGTTGCAATGTTAAGATTACATTATTGATATATAAACTATCAGACTGCGTGGTCGGTAGTAGTGGCTTTCAGTAGGCCTTTAAAAGACAAGATACATAAAATGGAGTGATACCCAAAATGGTTTTGTAGATGAAAACATACCAATGATTGAGGAGTCGAGCACATAAAGATGTGATGACCCTTTTTCACTTGCAGTACGTCCGAGGAGCATACTTGCCAACCCTCCCGTTCTTAGCGGGAGAATCCCGGTATTCAGCGCCTCTCCCGACAACCTCCCAGCAGAGATTTTCTCCCGACAAACTCCCTGTATTCAGCCGGAGCTGGAGGCCACGCCCCCCCCAGCTCAATGCAGACCTGAGACTGAGTGGGGACAGCCTGTTCTCACGTGCGCTTTCCCACAACATTTTTTTGTCAAACTTCTCCATTGAACACAGTGGCCGAAATGATATACTCATCATGAACGGAGAAGTTAAACAAGACAATACTGCCATCTAATGGATAGCCACCGGAACACTGAAATTCAAGTATTTTTTTTTTTTTCTATGTAAATAAAATAAATATATATATATATATATATCTATATATATATATATATATATATATAGATATATATATATATATATAGCTAGAATTCACTGAAAGTCAAGTATTTCATACATACATACATACATACATACATACATACATACATACATACATACATATATATATATATACATACATACATACATATATATATATATATATATATATATATATATATATATATATATATATATATATATGAAATATATATGAAATACTCGAGTTGGTGAATTCTAGCTGTAAATAACCACGCCACCATCCACGCCCCCCGCCCCCAACACAAGAGTAGATAGGGAATTACTAGGGGCAGATGGAGGCCTGTAACACCCCACTACCATAATGTGGTGATTTCTAGCTAATTCAATTTCAAGTGCTAACAGTTCAAGTTCTTTACTTACTGATTCAGAGAGCCCTAATTTAACATCAAACCTCTGCTTAATATACATGGCCACTCCACCACCTTTTCTTTTTTCGGTCAGTACGATAGACATTATAGCCAAGAATGTAAATATCTTTATCAAGCAGATTGTTTAAGCCAAGTTTCAGATAAGACTACAATATCAGCATTTGTTGAGTTTATCCAGAACTTTATCATATCCAGTTTAGGGAGTAAACTCCGAGCATTGATATGAATAATCTCAAAACCAGATCTAGTTTTAAAATCCGCAGGTGTAAAACATTGTGTAGGTGTGTCAGGGCCTGGATTAGTCTCAAATTTTCCTGAGAGCTATAACAATAATATAACTAAACATTTGCGTTTAAAGTTACCATCTTTTGAGTCTGTCTTTAATCTGTGAAAATAAGTGCTCATAATAGGGGAGGATGCAGTAATGTTGACGTGATCTCTCAAAACAAGGAAACAATACCATTTTGTTTTGTCCAAAGTCACAGAAATCTTCAACTGAGATAAGGCCGAGGTTATTTTGTAGCTGCCACTATGATGAAATGTCAAATTATCAAAGTTGTCATCTTGAAGTAGCACAGCTTGTGACGGGGGGTGACCAGACCCATTTGGGACACCAGTAAAACAACACAAAAGTATAAAACTGTCCCGGCCAGGGATCAAAGTTGTCATCTTGAAGTAGCACAGCTAGTGAGGAGGGGTGACCAGACCCATTTGGGACACCAGTAAAACCACACAAAAGTATAAAACTGTCACGGCCAGGGCGCATTCCAATGCGCCCTCATCTGTGAGTCCTGACGAGCGCACCGCGGGCCACGCCCACATGCCCTCTCTCTCCGCTGACAGCGTGCTCGGACACGCCCCTGCTCGCGCTGAGAGCAGCACGCCCACGCAGCTACAAGCCTGCAAACGATTGGCAATCTACCCACCTGGAATTGATGATCAAGCTGCCTTCTTCAGCCTGGACAACCTGCCCCCGCTCGCCGTAGTCTTCTGTTCCCGTACAGTAAGCCACGTCCTGCTCTATGCAAACCTTCCTTCGTTCTCTGTGTTTTCCTCCGTCGTGTTTATATGGTCTCACGTTTTCCCTTGTCGTCATTTCTGCAGTCTACCATTGTTCCACGTGTCGAGCTGTGTGTCGCGACATACTTCGTTTCTCCCCCTGCTTCCCGGACTGCCTCTTGGATCTCGACCTCCCGCTTGGACACGGATCTCCCTCTTCCCCTGGACTTCCTCGTCTCTCGTTCAACACTTGGTAACACACACTTCAGCTAACTACACACATAGCCTTACACCACATACACTTTTGGATCGAGTTCACACTCCATTTCCTTTAGTTTATATTACTATTGTTTGATTATTATATATACAGTTTATGTATATAATAAATCATTGAACATTACTGCCCTCTGGTGTCAGTTGCCGTTACCTCCCCTTTAGTATACATAACAAAAACACAATATAATGATTTGTGACATAGTGAGAGGAGAAGTTCCACTTGTTTTACCACTTTTGAAGATGTTAGCAGACAGGGCTGAAGGCTAGCAACCAATGCAGGTAATGGGGATGCACTCTATTTCACCTATAAAAAATATCCAAAACCACCCAACAACATTTTATATACACGCTGTAAGTATATATGTAATGTAATAAACAGGCACATTCACAATAACATGTAATATTTACGTATTTTCATAACTTTTTATCATTTTAAGCAAACAGCGGCACATTATTTTCACAGACGCATCACAACGTTCGCTATTTCCTTCAACAACACCACCAACTATTACTAATTAAGCCCTCATGAGTGCCATCAAAGAATAATTTGGGACAAATTATGATCCAGAACCTTATATTTTTGAGCGTGAATATAAGGAGGATGAGCTACAAGTTTTAGAAGCTGACTGATAAGCAGATCAAGCAATTAGCATTATTGCTAAGTGCTAAACAAAAAATACAAAGTATGAACATAACTCATTTCTGTAGAAACTGCCCAAATGCTGAAACTGAACTCAAATGCTGATGGAAAAGGGCTGGGCAATATGGCAAAAAAATGATCACGATTATTTTGTGCATACTATCCCATCCGATCTCGATTAATATAACGTTGTTAAATTTATTTAAAAGCGTATTGTCCCGTGCAGGATAATAGCGAGTACAGTTGCATCCCTACTATTTACTACCACAGTATCTTGTAACAGACATTTCCGCCATGTTTGATGGAGGTAATATATGCTCACAGCTGACAACTGTCATTTTGTTCATATCTATGATTGTGTTTACTAGAGGTGTAACGGTACAGGTCACCCACGCTTCGGTCCGTACCTGGTTTTAGGACCACAGTTTTGCTTCTTTTTCCGTACATTTTGTGGGGGTAAAGAGAACAACCTTTTTTCCTTTTTTTTGCTTGTCATCACAAACATTCTGCAGGAAACAAAGTATCAGTGGTGTACTGAATACTGTAGGATTTTTAATTCAAGTTAACATTTACTAAACAATATTTTCAAATACAAAATGATTTATATTCTTTAATGACTTGAAAACATCAGTACTTTTTACCAGTGCTTGGAAAAAGGCAAGCGGTGCCCCGATTGAGGAGTTTTATATTTAATAAAAGTACATTAAAGTGCAGTTTGAATTTGAGGTACTGTAAAATAATGTGTACCAACACATTAAACAAGTTTCATGATTATTTCAGGGACAAAATGTTTTTATCCACAAACATGATTTTTTAAAAATGTGTCTGCAGAGTTTTTTAGTACATGTTGTGTAACGTACACAAACACACACACATTCTCACACACACAGGATCACGGTCAATAAAGGCGGATTTACGCAGGATTATACCAAGTATCGTTGCTTGCCTACTGTTTACTACTGCGGTAACTTCTAACAGACATTTCCACCATTTTGGATCGAGGTAAAAATGCTAACAGCTTCTTTGTTTACATTGTTCAAGACCTTCTTCCGTCCTCTGCGCTGGACGGATGCTTTTCTGCTTGCTCTCGCTTCTGCTTGCATTTTTTGCTACTATCTGTTACTATTTTCTTACACAAAGAGCAACAGCTCTTGGATACTTACAAAACCAGTGGGACTACATTTTCTTTTAGATAACAGAGGCATTTTTCAATATTTTTACGACGTCCTCAACACTACGCGAGGAGGCCTACCATTCAAGATAAGCCTGAGCCCGAGCCTGTGCTACAGTGCTAAAGGTAATCAGCAGAAGATGCCTCCTTTCTCTACGGAAGATTACCACAAACTGCTACAGAAGATTTTACTGTTGGAAATAAAAATGAATCGGTTGGAAGTGAATTTAGAAGTGAATGGACAATGTGGCAACAACACCACTCTAGCACTCCTGTCGACTGAAAACACTGGACAGCACCATGCTACAACCCAGCTAACTAGCAACAATGAAGCTACGAAGAAACGGGAGGTCCCTGTAGAGGGTAATAAATCTACCAGCGAAAATCCTCCCTGGAACACACTTGGTGCGAAGCCAAAGAGAAGACCACCTCCCTGCAACAAGGGAGAATGGATATCTGGCAGGACCCAGCGCCCCGATATCTCTGATCTGACCGGCTGGCCTGCGCTACCATCTTCAGCCAGGCATACTACGTCATCAACTCCACTGCCACGTAGGACACAGCAGCGGACAGCTGAGAAGAGGAGAACTACCAATAAACCTCCCCAGCAAGCAAGTGTCCACCTAAAGAACAGGTTTGCCCCACTGTTGATGGACAATGGATCCCCCTCTGATTGCCTGAATAACCCACCATCACCACGCAGAAGGGTAAGACCTGCTAACTTTACACCACAGAGAAAGCTAACGAGAGCTCCTGAAATTGTGGGGACTATTCTGTAAAATATATGAAAAGCTATAATAACACCAAAGTACTCTGCTTTCCGAAGGATATGGTATCTGACATGGAAAAAAGAATCCTGGAAATTGTCGCTGCACACCCAAATGTGAAAAATATCATCCTGCACATTGGTTTTAATGACATTGTAAAACAACAATCAAGAGAGCTGAAAGAGCACTTCAATAATCTCTTTGAAACAGTCAGCGCTGTGAATGCTGACGTTTTTATCAGTGGTCCTCTACCCCCAATCAGGAGAGGAGCTGAGAGATTCAGTAGATTTTACTCGCTGAATAAGTGGCTATCAAGTGCACTTCTTGCTCGTTCAATGCATTTTATTGACAATTTTAGCTTTTTCTGGGACCGCAGGCATCTTTTTAAGGCAGACGTACTTTGCCTAAATAAGATGGGAGTAAAGCTATTCATGAACAACATGTTTCACTTCCTGCATCTTGCATCTATCATCACTGCCAAGGACAAGAGACAAGAGGAGCCACCGAGGAAGGAAGACACAACACAGCCTATCAGGAACGTCGAAAGAGGACCGCCATTGCAAAAGGAGAATGTCGACCATGAGATACACCAGAGCAAAGAGGAGAGGTGTCTATCCTCCTCTACCGCCCCTCCCTCCATTCTGAATGCGTATGAAGATCCCTCCCCCACATCCCCCAAGCCATCCCCATCTCCATCTTTCTCCCTCCCTCAAGTAGACCTTTCTCCCCCCTTCTCCCCCTTGGAGTTCCGGGAGCTACCCCCACTCACGCCCCGCCCTACTCCGATTTTTACCCCCCTAGATCATCGCTCACCTCCACCACCCCCTCCACGAAGGCGTGCTCCACAACCCCCCAGCCATACTTCACCTTTCTCACGCCAACCCCTTACACGCCCTCAACGTCCACCTTCAGTAGTTCGTCCCAGCTCTGACGCTGCTCACTCCCCCTCCCCCTTACGGCAAACCCCGCCTCGCCCTGACAGCAGTCCTGAATATTTCTGATACAGAAAAGGGTTCAGCAGTAGACCACATTACCAGCTGGACCCCAAGGTTGCCTACGTCAAATCATGGCACCTTCTACATTCCTGTTGTGACTACCAAGAGAGTAAACATTGGGAAACTTAGCCACCCTGCTAACCTAAACAATCTCATTCCTATTCTCTCCAAATCAAAGCCAACATCGAAGCCTGTCAATAACACCATCAGGATGGGTCTGCTCAATGTCAGGTCTCTGAATAGCAAATCATTTTTAGTCAATGATTTTATTACCACTTCTAAACTTGACTTTATGTTTTTAACTGAAACATGGCTGGAACAAAATAACAGTGCAAGCATTCTGATCGAGACAGCACCCCCCAACTATAACTTCATTGATATATGTAGATCGGGGAAAAGAGGTGGAGGGGTTGCTGCTATATTTAAAAACATGTTTCAGGGGAAACAGATGTCACTTGGTGATTTTACATCATTTGAATACCTGTGTGCTGTGTTGAAATGCTCTCCCAAAATTCTCTTGTTAATTATCTACAGGCCACCTAAATATTCTGCAAATTTTTTCGATGATTTTACTGAATTATTGTCTAGCATCTCCACTGACTTTGACTGCCTGGTCAAAACTGGTGATTTTAATTTTCATATTGACGATTTAAATGACAAGGGCGCAAAATAACTTTTTACTATTTTAGACACATTTGAACTGTCTCAACATGTGAAAGAGGCTACTCATTGTAAGGGACACACTCTGGACCTGATTATCACAAAAGGTCTCAATGTTTCTGATGTTCTTGTGATTGATCCTTCATTGTCTGATCATTTCTGTGTTTTCTTTAATATTTCTGTAATTCCGGACACACAAACAGAATCAAAGAATGTCAAAAAGCGGTACATAAACGAACATGCTAATGTCCACTTTAAAAACGCCATCTCCTCACTACCACCTCTAAACCCATGTCATGCTGATGATCTTGTAAGCAACTTTAATTCCAAAATTGTGAATATCATAGATATCATTGCACCTGTTACAGTTAAAACGATTTCTGGCAAGCAAAAGGCACCCTGGAGAAAATCTGCTGCTGTAACAGCCCAGAGAAGAGAGTGCAGGAAGGCTGAACGAATCTGGCGGAATACAATACTTCATATTCACCATGACATCTATAAAGAAAGCCTCCAGGCCTACAATTTAGTCTTAAAAAGTGCTAGAGAAACATTCTTCTCCAATATCATAAACAGCAACACAAATAAGGCCAAAACCCTATTCGGAGCCGTTGACAGACTGACTAAAACCCCAACACAAATACCAGCCGAACTCCATTCCACGCAGAAATGCAATGAGTTTGCATTCTTTTATACTCATACAATTGAAGGCTTTAGACGCACCATCAACATCTCAAGTAAAAAAGTTGGATCACCAACCCATTTAGGCAAAAGTAACACAGCAATGATGGCAAGCTTTAATGCCATAGACTCTAAAACTCTAGTGGAAACGGTGACAGCTCTAAAGTCATCCACCTGCTGCCTTGATGTTTTACCTACCAACTTCTTTAAGAATGTTTTTGACTGCGTATCAACAGACGTCTTGCAAATAGTTAATCATTCTATTCAATCGGGCAATTTCCCGAAGGCTTTCAAAACTGCAGTCATTAAACCTCTTCTAAAAAAGCGGAGCCTAGATGCCTCTGTTATCAACAACTACAGACCAATTTCAAATCTACCATTAATAAGTAAAATAATTGAGAAAGTTGTCCTCCAACAACTAAATCACTTCTTGGCTGCCACAACAAACTTCCAGTCAGGATTTCAACCTCTTCATAGCACAGAGACGGCCCTTCTTAAAGTTATAAATGACATACGTCTAAACACAGACTCTGGCAAAACTTCAGTATTAATGCTTTTGGACCTCAGTGCTGCATTTGACACTGTCGACCACTCAATACTTTTGGACAGGTTGGAAAACTGGGTGGGGATCTCAGGCACAGTTTTAAGCTGGTTCAAGTCATATCTACAAGATAGGAACTATTTTGTTTCCATTGGTGACTTTGTATCAGAACCAACCAACGTAACGTGTGGAGTCCCCCAAGGTTCAATCTTGGGGCCGACTTTATTTAACATCTATATGCTCCCACTAGGACAAATCATGCAAAATAATAACATTGACCATCATTGCTATGCCGATGACACCCAAATCTATGTAGCGCTATCACCAAATGACTATCGCCCCATAGATCTTCTGTGCCAGTGCATTGAGCAAGTCAAACACTGGATGTGCCAAAATTTCCTACAACTAAATGAAGATAAAACTGAGATAATTGTTTTTGGTGCTAAAAAAGAAAGGTTTAAAGTCGTCCAACACCTTCAATCACTGTCCCTGAAAACCTCAATAAAGCCAGAAATCTTGGGGTTATTTTAGATTCTGATTTACATTTCGACAGTCACATCAAATCAGTAACAAAATCGGCCTACTATCACCTCAAAAATGTAAAAAGACTTAGAGGGCTCATGTCAGCTCAAGACTTTGAAAAACTTGTACATGTCTGTATTACCAGTAGGCTAGACTATTGTAATGGTCTCCCTGCAGGTCTTCCCAAAAAAAACTGTCAGGCAGCTACAGCTTGTTCAGAACGCTGCTGCTAGAGTTCTAACAAAGACCAAAAAATGTGAGCACATTACACCAATTCTTAAATCCTTACATTGGCTCCCTGTACATCAGAGAATTGATTTCAAAATCCTCCTGCTCACATATAAATCACTACATGGTCTAGGGCCCAAGTATATTACTGATATGCTCCCACTATATAAGCCCTCTAGATCACTAAGATCTTCTGAGGACCAATCGGTTAGCGGTTCCAAGAGTAAACTCAATTCAAGGGAGAGCATCATTCAGTCACTATGCAACAAATAGCTGGAATAAACTTCCTGAAGATGTCAGACTTTCCCCAACTCTAACTACTTTTAAAACTAGACTGAAGACTTTTATGTTCACCTTAGCTTTCAGCTAAATCTTTTAACGTCTGCACTGTTTATATTTTTATTGTCTGCATTTTAATTTTGCTTTTATTTTCTTTCATTTCACTTTGTTGTCTGTGAAGCACTTTAAGATGTCAGACTTTCCCCAACTCTGACTACTTTTAAAACTAGACTGAAGACTTGTATGTTCACCTTAGCTTTCAGCTAAATCTTTTAATCTTTTAACTTTTAACGTCTGCACTGTTTTTATTTTTATTGTCTGCATTTTAATTTTGCTTTCATTTCACTTTGTTGTCTATGACGCACTTTGAGTCTGCCTTGTGTATGAAAAGCGCTATACAAATAAAGTTGCCTTGCCTTGCCTAAAGTCGGCTAGTTTCTGTTTTCATGGCTTGAAATCATTTTCAAATGACACAACTTCAAGTCACTCACCTTCATCTTTCGTCTTCATCTCCGTTGGTGATTTGCTGGAAGTTGGTGGCGCTGATTCTCTTTCATGTTCTCTTTTAGCGGACGTCGCCATCTTAGCATAGCAGTAGTCGTCCATCTTCTATCACGTCTTCAATCTTCACTTCAGGTAACACGCCATCGCTCCACACTCAAAGTCCGTTTCGTGGGCTTAGGAAAAGGCGAATAGTTGAGGTATTTGATGCTATTTTTGAATCTATAAGATCGTAAATGTGAAACTTCTCCGGAAAGACACGTCGCTTAGTCCGCCATCTTGGACTTTCCGCTTTTCCACTGTTCGATGTGTTTGCGCATGCGCCAGAAGGTTGCAACTTCGGATCATTAAAATTAATTTAAAAAAAATTAAAATACCTTTTAAATAACTGTAATATTCATAGCCAATGAATACCCTATGTTGGATGAGTGGCATTTTAATCAGGCATCTGTTTAGGCAACTACATACTCAAGGTGGCCCGGTAGGGGTCCTGGCTTGGAATGAGGAAGTGAGTAGACAACACAGCTAACGGTAGAGAAGTTGGATGTAGATGACCTGTTGGAATAAAAACACAACTCAAAGCCTGAAGAAATCGTCCTACAGTTTATTCCATACATGGGAATATTACAATAACTACCGGCCCTTTTTGTAGAGCATTCACGTAATGCTCTCTTGGTATATTGTACCTTGGCAGCCACCGTATTTGTTGTTGTGTACTGCGCATGCGCAAGCCGGTGATGTCTATGGTTCATGGGCATGCTGTGATATCAACCAGTACGACTTAGAGCTGTACCAGCGAGTTGCAAATAAACAGAGTTCACTCTACAAAGTATTTCCCTCCGTCTGGTCATTGAACACTTTTCATCTTTTCTTACATTTCTGGCTCATAATTGAAGTGCTCCTTATCGCGAAAACATTGTTGATATCAAAATACTTTGAAGATAGAAATTAAACAAAAACCGAAAATGTTGTATTCTGTCTTTTAGTGGGTTCAATCAAACGGCAAGTTGTTTGACAAAGTAAGTGTTGTGAAAGTGTGAAACTCACACTACCCCAGTATACATTTTCAACATTATAACATTTCACCCTTTTGACGTTTTTTCCTCTTGACTTTTATCAGTAATATCCTCATTGAACGATGACTTGTACTCGACCTCGGACCAACTGCACTCATACTTGCCAACCTTGAGACCTCCAAATTCGAGCATTGGGGGGGGGGGGGGGGGGGGGGGGGGGGGGGGGGGGTTAAGTGATAAGAAAGTTTGTCGCTGCATTACTGACTAATAACCTCAGTTTTATCTGAAGTTCCATCGAGGTTTGTTTTGAAGCGAAAGTGGGCGCAGAGCACATCCCTCTACCACTGGTGTGTGACGTCATCGCTGCCTGTGCGATGCGCACTGCCTTCCTGCGCCGGTGAAAACAAAATAGCTCTTGCTTGGTATACTTGCTCGCCCCGGTATGAACTATTTGCTTGCCTAACAGAATTGCTATTGCGATATATATATATATATATATATATATATATATATATATATATATATATATATATATATATATATATATATATATATATATATATATATATATATATATACACACATATTCTAGTTATATAAACCGGCCGGGGACAGCCTGAAGCCCGATGAACTCAACAAAAATAGTACTTCATCAATTAGTTTAAGTTTAAAACTACAAGGTGTATTAAGTGTTTACTTTCTACAAGAATCTAACAAGGCGGATAACAAGAATGCAAAGGATTTACCTTTTCTTTGGTAACTTTCTTATACTATATGCGCTGTGACACTTGTGAACTTCCCAATCAAAAGTTGACAGTAATCATATTATTCTTGTTCTTTATTTCCTCCAATCCTCTGCAGGTTGATGTAGACATGTGGTCCAGTCTTTTCTTCACACACTGCACATCTCTTACCCTTCCCCAACATCTCTTCTTTCACATCATTATTGTCTTTACACAAGCGCTTGTTTTGCTCTTCCACTTTCTTCATTTGACTTTTGCATTCTTTCATCTCCTCTGATGTGAACTCCACTGCCTTCTTCAAGCTAACAATCATGGCGGCTCTTTCTTTACATTCTTCAACAAAGTCGGCTAATTTCTCGTAATCGCTCTTTTCGGGGTTTATGACAGTCTCCAAAATTACGCTGTTGGAAATTTCAACTCGCTCAACTTTATCTTCGGGTTTAGTCTTTCTCTCCGTTACGAGGCTGATATGCAGAGAGCATATCAGCAACGTTCAACAACGCTCGTATGCGTTCAACGTCTTCTCTTCATATGTTTTTATTCTCCATACAAAACTGACTTCACTATAAAAGTGGGTGACATTGTTATCACCAGGAAAGATGAGGTCACCTACCTAGGTTCCATTCTAGAGGCTAATCTTTCCTGTGATAAAATGGCAATTAAGGTAATCAGAAAGGTCAACCAATGAACGAGATTTCTCTACAGAATCTCCTCTCTGGTCAACAAAAGCACCATGACGATTCTAGCGGGAACTCTCGTTCAACCCTTTTTCGATTACGCATGCACCTCCTGGTACCCCAGCACCTCCAAAACCCTCACATCTAAACTCCAAACATCCCAGAACAAGCTAGTCAGATTACTTCTAGACCTCCACCCCAGATCCCACCTCACTCCTTCCCACTTCTCCAAAGTGGGCTGGCTCAGGGTGGAGGACAGAGTAAAACAACTTGCACTGAGCCTAGTCTATAAAATCCGCTACACCTCCCTGATACCGAAGTACATGTCAAACTACTTCCTTAACGCAAATGACCGCCATAACCACAACACCAGGGGGAGCTCCACTAACCACGTTAAACCCAGATTCCGAACTAACAAAGGTCTTAACTCATTCTCTTTCTATGCAACATCAATGTGGAATGCGCTCCCAACAGGTATAAAAGAAAGGGCATCGCTATCCTCCTTCAAAACCGCAATAAAAGTTCACCTCCAGGCAGCTACAACCCTAAACTAACACCCTCCCTGAATTGTTAATAATCAAATGTAAACAATCAAATGCAGATACTTTTTCTTATGCCTTCTGATCTCTCTCTCTCTCTCTCTCTCTCTCTCTCTCTCTCTCTCTCTCTCTCTCTCTCTCTCTCTCTCTCTCTCTCTCTCTCTCTATGCCCACTAAGTCAGACCTACACTGTTCCAATATCCATGTCTCTGTTCTCAATTGTTGATGACTGATAATAACTGTTATCATCAGTATCAGATAACAACCAAACTTACCCCCCCCCCCTCTACACACCGGATTGTAAATAATGTAAATAATTCAATGTGATTATCTTGTGTGGTGACTGTATTAAGATGATAGTATATATCTGATAGTATATATCTGTATCATGAATCAATTTAAGTGGACCCCGACTTAAACAAGTTGAAAAACGTATTCGGGTGTTACCATTTAGTGGTCAATTGTTTTGATTGATGGATTGAGACTTTTATTAGTAGGTTGCACAGTGAAGTACATATTCCGTACAATTGACCACTAAATGGTAACACCCGAATAAGTTTTTCAACTTGTTTAAGTCAGGATCCACTTGAATTGATTCATAAAAGCAACGTTGTACGGAATATGTACTTCACTGTGCAACCTACTAATAAAAGTCTCAATCAATCAATCAATCAATCAATCAATCAAAACAGACCGTTGTTTCATGTGCACCCGCCAAGGGAAAAAAGCCCGCCCACAACAACAACGTGATGACGTCACACGTTTTGGAAATGTCACACCCGCTTCCGCATTCACACTACGCAAATAAAAACAACCAAACAGTGAGTAAGGGCGCAATAAAAATAGAAAGCTTAACAGGAGCACTTCAATCATGAGCAATACATGTTGGAAAATATGAAAAGGGCCGCTAGTTATTTAAAATGTATTTTAATTTTTAAAGTGCAGCAGGTTTTACGAGCGGAAGTTGCATTCTTCTGGCGCATGCGCAAAAACATCGAACAGTGGTAAAGCGGAAAGCGGCGTCGCTTTCCGGAGAAGTTTCACATTTACGATCTTATAGATTCAAAAATAGCATCAAATACCTCAACTATTCGCCTTCTCTTAAGCCCAGGAAACGGACTTTGAGTGTGGAGCGATGGCGTGTTATCTGAAGTGAAGATTGAAGACGTGATAGAAGATGGACGACTACTGCTATGCTAAGATGGCGACGTCCGCTAAAAGAGAACATGAAAGAGAATCAGCGCCACCAACGGAGAACAATCTGAAAAGCGAAGATGAAGGTGAGTGTGTTGCGTTCCCTCATTTGAAAGCTGTTTGAATTCCAAGACCTAAAAATAGAAATTAGCCGACTTTGTTGAACAATGTAAACAAAGAACCTCGATCCAAAATGGCGGAAATGCCTGTTAGAAGTTACCGCAGTAGTAAACAGTAGGCAAGCAACGATACTTGGTATAATCCTGCGTGAATCCGCCTTTATTGACCGTGATCCTGTGTGTGTGAGAATGTGTGTGTTTGTGTACGTGTGTGTGTGCGAAACCTCCTGTTCCATGGTCGCCAAAGTCAGGCTGTTTTTTTGATTGACACTTTTATTAGTAGGTTGCACAGTACAGTACATATTCCGTACAATTGACCACTAAATGGCAACACCCGAATAAGTTTTTCAACTTGTTTAAGTCGGGGTCCACGTAAGCAATTCATGGTCGCGACGTAATTAATGTCCAATCAGCGTTGTGCCTCTTTCCCTTACACAGCTCGGAAGTGCAGCCCAGAATAATCAAATGAAGAAATATGACTAACACTAGCATAGAAGTTGAAACACAGCATTGAAAAGAAGCAGCAACTTTAGTGACAGACTTCAGTTTCACTATCTGCTGCAGCTGACACTAATTCTGCCCCGATTGCAGACTTGCAGGCAATGAGAGAATGTGTGTGTGACTGAACTACTGTATTCGTCCTAACTGGGAGATTAAAGGCCTACTGAAATGATTTTTTAAAATTTAAACGGGTATAGCAGATCCATTCTATGTGTCATACTTTTGGTCGCTGATAAAAAAAAAGCCTTGCCCCTACCGGAAGTAGCGTGACGTCACAGGAGGTAGGATTCCTCAAAATTCCCCGTTGTTTACAATGGAGCGAGAGAGATTCGGAGCGACAAAGCGACGATTACCCCATTAATTTGAGCGAGAATGAAAGATTTGTGGATGACGAAACGTTAGAGTGACGGACTAGAATGCAGTGAAAGACATATCTTTTTTCGCTCTGACCGTAACTTAGGTACAAGGTCTCATTGGATTCCACACACTCTCCTTTTTCTATTGTGGATCACGGATTTGTATTTTAAACCACCTCGGATACTATATCCTCTTGAAAATGAGAGTCGAGAATGCGAAATGGACATTCACAGTGACTTTTATCTCCACGACAATACATCAGCGAAGCTCTTTAGCTACTGAGCTAACGTGATAGCATCTGGCTCCAATGCAGATAGAAACTAAATAAATAAACCCCTGACTGGAAGGATAGACAGAAGATCAACAATACTATTAAACCATGGACATGTAACTACACGGTTAATAATTTCCAGCTTGGCGAAGCTTAACAATGCTGTGTTGCTAACGACGCCATTGAAGCTAACTTATCAACCGGACTTCACAGAGCTATGCTAAAAACATTAGCTATCCGTTCAACGCCAGCCAGCCCTCATCTGCTCATCAACACCCGTGCTCACCTGCGTTCCAGCAATCGACGGTGCGACGAAGGACTTCACCCGATCACAGATGCGGTCAGCGAGACGGAGGAAGTTAAGGTGAATTCGGCGGCTAACGCGTCTGCTATCCATCTCTGTCTTCCTGGTTGTGTTGCTGTAGTCCGCAGCTAATACACCGATCCCACCTACAACTTTCTTTTTTGCTGTCTCCATTGTTCATTAAACAAATTGCAAAAGGTTCACCAAAACAGATGTCCAGAATACTGTGGAATTGTTCGATGAAAACAGAGCAGTTTGTATGGGTCCGAATACTTCCGTTGCCGTCGTGACGTCACACGCATACGTCATCATACAGAGACGTTTTCAAGCGGAAGTTTCCCAGGAAATTTAAAATTGCACTTTATAAGTTAACCCGGCCGTATTGGCATGTGTTGCAATGTTAAGATTTCATCATTGATATATAAACTATCAGACTGCGTGGTCGGTAGTAGTGGCTTTCAGTAGGCCTTTAAAGAACACACTAATTTAATCGGAAAATGGCATTTTTACATGTAAATATTTTTCAATCAGACTTTTTGTTTGTGTCTGCAAAGTTTCTCATCCTTGAATACAACATGTACTAAAAACTCTGCAGACACTTTTTAAACATTAAACATTTTGTCCCTGAAATAATCATTAAACTTGTTTAATGTGTTGGTGCACATTATTTTACAGTACCTCAAATTCAAACTGCACTTTAATGTACTTTTATTAAATATAAAACTCCTCAATCTGGGCCTTTTTCCAAGCACTGGTAATAAGTACTGACGTTTTCAAGTAATTAAAGAATATATATAAAAACAATTGAAAATATTGTTTAGTAAATGTTAACTTGAAATAAAAATCCTACAGTATTCAGTACACCACTGATACTTTGTTTCCTGCAGAATGTTTGTGATGACAAGCAAAAAAGGAGGGTAAAAAAATGTTGTTCTCTTTACCCCCACAACGTTTTGATGCGTCTGTGAAAATAATGTGCCGCAGTTTGCTTAAAATAATAACAAATGATGAAAATACGTAAATATTACATGTTGTTATGAATGTGCCTGTTATTACAGTACATATACGGAGTGTATATAAAACAATGTTTGAAGGTTTGGGATATTTTTTTATAGGCGAAATAGAGTGCATCCCCATTACCTGCATTGTTAGCTGACTTTTGCTAGTGTTTATTTACGAGTTAGAATCAGTGATGGGCAGTAGTGCACAACAAGTAGCGACGCTATGTAGCTTAACTACAGTTCCCAGTAGCGTGGCGTTAGCCTAGCTCCTTTTTTGAACCCTTAGTGATTCCTGTAGTGACGTAGCGTCCATCAAACGCTACAAAGAGACAAAACATACTGCTAATCAAGGGCTGGAAAAAAACAATTTTAATTTATTGTTACCATGATTGTTATTTTACGTTTAATTGTTACTAATGTATACCTGGTTGTTCTTTTAGATCATATTTAAAATTGAGTTTTGGTGGTACAGTTTTTACGTTTTCAAATGAATAAATAATTGTATTATTTATCGTGATTCCAAAATCACTCAAAATAATTGTGATTATTATGTTTTGCCATAATTGTCCAGCCCTAGACGAGGTATTGGCAAGGACTTCACGATAAACTATGTATCACGGTACTTGAGTCACGATACAATAGTCTATTGTAATATTGTGACATGAAGTGTTACTGCCATTTTTACAAAGTCATTGAAAAATATAAAAAACAGCTTAAAATAAATGTTGCATATAAGTACAGTAGATGCCAGTTATTATTTATTGGACAAACTGTATCAGAAACAAAGTCAATAAAATGATAATTGTAATTGTACAGAAAGTGGATCAACATTTTTGCATTCAATATTTCAAAAAGTCCTCTACTTCTTAACTACGGACTTCTTTGAGATAGATACTATCTTTTTTAGTTTTTCGAAGTATTTCAATATTGACTTTTCCCCCACTGTTAGTTTGTAGTATCCTTGTGATAGAGTAGGTTACTTTGGATGTGGAATGCACTTTTTAATGGTGAAGTTGGACAAGTGTGGTATAGGTGTGTCTGTGTGTGTGTGTGTGTGTGTGTGTGTGTGTGTGTGCGTGCGTGTGTGTGTGTGTGTGTGTGTGTGTGTGTGTGTGTGTGTTTGTGTGTGTGTGTGTGTGGTCTAAAGGGAACACATACAAAGAATGATTAGGATACATTTAGGCAATATATTATGCAATAATATAACAGCATATGTATAATGATATATATCATTTAATATACTCTACAAGGTGTTATAAAACAAATATACAAACCAATGTACATGGACTTTTAAAACCGTTACAAGGTGTTATAAAACAAATATACAAACACATTTACATGGACTATTAAAACCGTCTATTAGAAATGAATGGAGAATAAGCAGTGTTGATTTAGACAGTGCTTTAAAGGTGGTCTATATCGCCCTCTAGTGGTAGGACAGGGTAACTACTGTGTACAAAGAAGTATTAACAGGGCGAAAGTTGAGCTGGCGAATTATATCGTCATGCAGAAACATTGTTGCAAACAAACACTCGGTTAAGGCTACATCTAACACATTATAGGCATTTTAGCATAGCTATATTCGACGTATATTTACATTATAGTCAGGAACGCACACGATGCTGTTTCCACCATCACCCAAGAGACCATATAGGTGAGGGCCGACATCCAGGCAACTGAGCTACATACGGGTTCTTCGAGCCATAGCAACCAGACTGGCGTTGAAAACAAACCGTTGCCATTACTCTTTAACCTGTCGACCTACGCTGGTTAAACCCGTCATTCTGCCTCCAAAATGCCGAAAAACTGTGTTGTTTTTGGTTGTGCTAACCACAACTGGAAACAGGGAAAACAAAGGTTGTATTTTGTTCTGCCAAAGCGTGATAAAAGCCCACAGAGATGAGACAAATGGCTCGCAGCTTTACACGGGGAAAACAAGGACAGTTCTCACTGGAGTCCCCCAAAGTCCCGGGTCGTGTGTTTGGATCACTTCGTTTCTGGTAAATATAAGGAACAAAAATCCACCTTCTTAACCACAACTTGGCTATACCGTCCGTGCTAATGTTGTACTTGTTGAATTTGTACCTTATAACGTTCGACAGCTGAAGTTGTTATACTATATACTATATACTATATAGTCTATAGCCTAGCTAGATATTTTCGAAAACCGGTTTCGTTTAAATTTGCACTTAACAGTTGGGTTTTTAAAAACCAATAAACCCTATAATTTTCATGTTGCCATTTAATCAACTTTTGAAAACAGTCGCAAAATGCTGTCTGCAAGACTTTTCAATACAAAGACATATATTTTGTACATTATTCGCCTGCTGTACTGCGCCTTCATAAGGCTACAACTTACAAGGACCAGGCTACTAGGGGTCAGTCTGCTTTCTTTTGGGTTTTTTGCCGGACATTCCAGTATTATTTACCCGTAATCTTGGTATTACTTTCCTTATTAGGTTATTTTGCCACCTCCCCCTTCTCTGTTTAAACTCCTCTTTGTTGTACTTAAACAATACATGTAGCCCTCAAATCTCTCAATATTTTATACACTAACACTTGATCTTGTTGTTGATAACTTCCGCGTCTCTTTCTTAGTAGCGCACAGGCTAAGCTAACTAGCAAGCTAAGCTAAGCCTGAGAAGCTTTAAAGTTCACTGAGACGAGTCTGACGCAAATAATACATTTTCGTTTTTTCACACGATATGCGAATAAGTAAAAATGCGTAAATGAAGGATTTAACGCCGACTTCCAAGCCACAACGCTCGTTAAATGCTTTTTCTGTCAATGCTGTGTTCGCTGTGAGCTGGGTTGTTTTCAACGAATTCCCGGTTGCTAGGGGATTGGTAGGCGGAAGTGACGTTGGTCCGCCCTCACCTATGATGCAGAAAACGCTACAAACAGGAAATGACGTCCCAGATCGCCAAAATAAGAGTACAGGAAATCTAACATCGTAAAACTGCGTCAGAATAAGATAAAACAAACACTTTCTGACAATCCTAATGTCTAACGAAGCAGATGTTTTCTACTTTCTGGAGTCTATGACAAGTCATGTAAACATTGATCCATCATTCTGGCAAGGCACTAAATGAATGGCCATGAAACACTACACACTAGGGTTGTCCCGATATTAATAATTTAGTACAGGTACTAAATGTATAAATACTTTTCCAAAAAAGGGAACTATGAAAAATTTCAATATTGGCTTTATTTTAAAGAGAACATCTTACACTACATTATACACTCACAAAGAACGATTTACAAGGTTCAAATATAAATTAAAATGCATTAAACACATTGGGCTTTTCTTGTTGCACTCAAATAACAATTTACAATTTTCCATATTAAATATAGTCTGCTATAATCAAGGATTAGATTAAAACATAAAGTTTTACTGACATATTAAAGTATTCATGATTTATGGTTGTCACTCCTGGTCTGTGCTTTAGGAAAAATCCATCCATTCATCCATTTTCTACCGCTTGTCCCGTTCGGGGTCGCGGGGGGTGCTGGAGCCTATCTCAGCCGCATTCGGGCGGAAGTCAGGGTACACCCTGGACAAGTCGCCACCTCATCGCAGGGCCAACACAGATAGACAGACAACATTCACACTCACCCAAATATTAATTAGGCACTAAATAACGAAACAATGGGTAAATGTACACAGATAAGCCATGTAGCAGGTTTAGCAGGCACCTTTATTAAAGACAAAACACAAATGGTAGGAATTTGTTACAAAATGTAGTCATTTCACTTGCATTAGTTGACTGCTAATTGGGCAGTTTTAACTGCGCTAATATTTGGCATCAAGTTCTACGTATCTACATGTGCACAGCAGGGGAGCTGGTTAACTTATGAGAGTAGTACACTATATTGCCAAAAGTATTTGGCCACCTGCTTTGACTCACATATGAACTGGAAGTGCCATCCCATTCCTAACCCATAGGGTTCAATATGATGTCTGTTAAGAATTCTCCAGATACTTTTATTTGAAGCATTTCTTGACTGTGTCACTTCCACTTCCCTTTTGAGGTGTGTGAATGTGTGGTAACTTGTTTCTCTGCTACGTTTAATCGGTGTTCTAGTCTTTGACGATGTGAGTATGTTGTTGATTATATAAGACTCATTTAGTTTATTGATACACATCACTGTGTTTGTGTAACGTGTAGTGGTGTTTTAATAATATTATTGGTGCTGTGTTGTGAAAAAGCTACGAGCTAACATCTCCCTGGGAAGGCTGTCCGCAAGGTTGCGGAGTGTGGCCTAGTGATTAGAGTGTCCGCCCTGAGATCGGTAGGTTGTGAGTTCAAAACCTCGCCGAGTCCTACCAAAGACTATAAAAATAGGACCCATTACCTCCCTGCTTGGCACTCAGCATTAAGGGTTGGAATTGGGGGTTAAATCACCAAAAATGATTCCCGGGCGCGGCCACCGCTGCTGCCCACTGCTCCCCTCACCTCCCAGGGGGTGATCAAGGGTGATGGGTCAAATGCAGAGAATAATTTTGCCACACCTCGTGTGTGTGTGACAATCATTGGTACTTTGACTTTATAGGAATTTTCGACCATTCATCCAAAAGTCACACAATGATGTTGAGGGCCTGGCTTCTGTAGTCACCGTCGCACAGCGGCATTCAGATGAAAGAACGGTACCGGTACTTTTCAAAGGTGGTATAGTACCGATTTCAATTGATTAGTACCACAATACTTTATTGGTATCGGTGTACTGTACAAGCCTACTACACACACATACAGTACATAGAAGAAAGTGTGTTTTTGTTGTTTGTGTCTTGCAGACGTCCAGCAGCTGATCGGTAATCCAGAAGAAGTTTCCCCTCAGTTAGGGGGGAGCTCCACTTTGAAGCAGGAGACTCCACAACCACCCTGCATTAAAAAGGAAGAGGAGGAACTCTGCATCACTCAGGAGGGAGAGTGTCTTCTAGGACGAGAGGAAGCTGATTTCACCAAGTTTCCACTGAGTATTCTCTCTGTGAAGACTGAAGATGATGAAGAGAAACCACAAGTAGACAACCTCTTAGCTCCACTGTCAGATAGTGAGGCTGAAGACGAGGTTGAAGAACCTTTGAGCAGCGATACAGACTCTGAAGGTGATATGAGGACTCACACTGACAAAAAACACTGCTTTTCAAAGAAGAGAGGTAAAAAATGTTTGAGCTGCTCAGTTTGTGCTAAAAGCTTTTCTCAAAAGAGCAATTTGACTCAACACATGAGAACACACACAGGTGAAAAACCATTTAATTGTTCAGTTTGTGGCAAAAGCTTTTCTCGAAAATACCGTTTGACTCGACACATGAGAACACACACAGGTAATACAACAATGAATTGTTCAGTTTGTAGCAAAAGCTTTTCTCAAAATAACCATTTGACTCAACACATGAGAACACACACAGGTAAAAAAACAATTCATTGTTCAGTTTGTGGCAAAAGCTTTTTTCTAAATTGCCGTTTGACTCAACACATGAGAAAACACACAGGTGAAAAACCATTCAACTGTTTAATTTGTGGTAAAAACTATTCTTTAAAAAGCCATTTGACTCAACACATGAGATCACACACAGGTGAAAAACCATTTAACTGTTCAATTTGTGGTAAAAACTATTCTTTAAAGAGCCGTTTGAGTCAACACATGAGAACACACACAGGTGAAAAACCATTTAGTTGTTCAGTTTGTGGCAAAAACTTTTCTATGAAGAGCCATGTGACTAAACACATGACAACACACACAGGAGAAAAAACATTTAGTTGTTCAGTGTGCTGTAAAAGGTTCCCACATAATGCAGCCGCGGTAAAACACATGAGAACACACAAGGGAAAATAACCAATTAGCTGTTTAGTTTGTGGTATGTTGCTCATATGTGGCGACATCCACCCTACCCAGGACCTCCTCACAGCTTATTTTACAAATTGTTGAGATATTCATACAAACTTGGATTATTTGGAGCATAATCTTATCTACTCATGACCCCATGTCTTCTCTGTATCTGAAACCTTCCTGAACAGTAAGATAGATGATGCTTCAAGTGCTTGGTTACTCCTTCTTCAGTCCAGGGACCTGGGGCCTCATGTGTAGTTTGTGCACGCTAAAAAACCTGCACTACGTCCTTTTTCACTGCAAAGTTGAGATGTATCAAAACTGACGTTGACACATAAGTGATGCTGGGTAACTGTTCCCATAAAAAAGTGACAACTTTTACTCCTCAGACTGATTGATGTGCAAATCAGAGACATATGAACAATGAACCCCCAACCCAACCCCCACCTCCCTCGACATTCGGGCATAACAGGTTCAATCCGGCCCACAAGATGAGTTTGCGAAGTGTAAAATTCAGCTGCATTTTTTTTAATGAAAGAAACTGCTGTTCTAAATGTGTCCACTGGATGTCGCAATAGCAATTCTGTTAGGCAAGCAAACAGTTTATACGGGGCGAGCAAGTATACCAAGCAAGAGGTACACGGTAAAGCGGGGCTGTGACTCCTCCCCCTCCACCCAACGTAAAACAGGAGTAAAATAAGCAATCAGTAACCCCACTTAAAATGCAGCATGAGACACTGCACACTGATATAGTTCTGTGAAAATGATTGTCTTCTGTGCAAATGTAAAGAAAGTGAACAGTGTGTGATTTACTGCAATACTGTCAGTCTTTTAACTTTTTATTTGTGCTTTGTTGAAATTGTTCACACATTGCACTGCTTTTATTTTTCTATATTTACACAGTAGAGAATATAGGATATACGTTCCGGCAAAAAGTAATAACGTCATATAAATTTAATATGAAAAAATAATGCAAATAAACTAAAGTCCCGCCCCCTGACTTCCGGTGTATATGTCCCGCCTTCTGACGTCTGACTATGATTTGACAGATCATTGCACAGCTTTTATTTTTCTATCAATACACATTATGTCTAGAAGACAGGAAGTAACTCAACACTCTTGAATAGTTTCTACCTCAGTTTGTATGGTTTGTTGAGTTAGCACAGGATTAATATGTGGAAATGACAAATGAGGTAGTTGATACATAGAATAGTTATTATTCATGGTTTTTGTTTTTTGTTCAATCCTAGATGGGTTGTGACTTAAAGTTTAATTGCTTTGTAGAAACACTGAGATTAAGTATAAGTTCATTGTGTTCTTCAAGGTGTTTTTGAAAGTGGATCATTTTTTATCCTTAGAATTTTTTATCTAACTTGAAGTGTTTTGTCAAGAGGATTATTTGTGACATATGTACATTTTCAGAATGTGCTTGTTCTATTTTGGGCCAAAGTAAAACAAAGAAAACAATCTGAAGTTGTCGTAGTCGTATTTTTAAGTTATCATACCATGATTTTCCTGAGCTAAAATGAGTTTGACACCCCTGCTGTAATGTGACTCATGTGAGCAGGTTACTGTATAAACACATTTTGTTATAAGTTATAAAAATGTGTTCAGTTCTCAGAGACACATCAATGTCAGGCTGACAATCGCTCTTCCGCTTTCTCCAAACACGAGAACAAAGCAGCTCCTACTGACTTGTGATTGGTCAGACCGTGCCCATCTTAATCACATGGCTAATTTCAATATAATAAATTGTGATGTAACACAATTGAATATCTTATATGCTCAGACAGTAATGTGTTTATATAAGTTTAGATTGTGTTATGATGTTTGTAATGCGGAAAGACGTTAATGTGTCTTGTTTTCATGTTTGCATTTAAGATAGTTGACATTTAGCATGATAGCTGTTAACTGGCGATTAGTGATGTTAAGTGCCTAAGATGGTAGTTATTGATTAGCAGTGCGATGAGGGCTTTCTGCTGGTGAGTGATTAGCACTACAGTTAGAGCCACCTATCGCTAGGTAGAAATGAGCAGTTTCACCAACATTTTTATGTGAAACCATATTACTAACTGTCTGGTGTTTTACAGGATTCATGGAAGTTTATTGTCATACCAGCACACGATACACATGAGATGGCACACAATTTAGTAGCACGTGAACAATAGGATTGGTCCTGGTGGAGATCTACACTCTTAGTGCTTTTCTTCTTTATTCAGAGTAATCATTTGACTTTCTGAAGGTTATTAACTAAAACAACTAAGTAGGTTGAAAAATATTTATGTGTTTCTTGTAGTATTTAAAATGTAGGTGATTTTTGTCTTCGATGTTTGCCCTTTTTCTGGTTTGAACAACAGCCATTGAAAAAGTATGTGCACGTGCCTGTATGTATATATTTTATTTTTATTTTCAAAGAGTAGTTGAGTATTTGATGTTAGATACTTTTTCAAACCATTGCTTTAAAACAAGATTAAATTGCCTTTATTTTGAAAAACTACTGCTGAGGAGTAGGAAACGGAAGTTGCTGACTTCTAGCGCATGCGCAAATGTACTTGAAGCAAACGAAAAAGACGAAGACCGCATGCTATGGTTTTTCGGAGATTTTTCGAATTCACGATCTTAAAGTCATAGGATTCACAGCAAATATAGAAACAAATATCTCAATTGGTATTTTCCAAAGCCACGAAACGTGCATTGAGTTTGGAGCGATATCTGAAGTGAAGATTGAAGACGTGATAGAAGATGGACGACTACTGCTATGCTAAGATGGCGACGTCCGCTAAAAGAGAACATGAAAGAGAATCAGCGCCACCAACTTCCAGCAAATCACCAACGGAGATAAAGACGAAAGATGAAGGTGAGCGACTTGAAGTTTTGTCATTTAAAAGCTATCATAGGCGCTGAAAAAAGTGTTGATGGGAAATTAGCCGACCTTGTTGAAGAACGTAAAGAAAGAGCCGCCATGATTGTTAGCTTGAAGAAGGCAGTGGAGTTCACATCAGAGGAGATGAAAGAATGCAAAAGTCAAATGAAGAAAGTGGAAGAGCAAAACAACCGCTTCCTGTTTGGCAAATGCCACAAATGAAATATTCAGCTCACATTACTAAGCTAAGTTATTCATGGAGTCCGTCAAGTTATTGGATGGATGTTAGAGTGGACATAACAGCCACTAACTCTAAGTCATCCTCCATCTTGTAAACACTGTAGCAGCTTTACCATGAATAGATTAACATGGACACCGACTTAAAACAAGTTGAAAAACGTATTCGGGTGTTACCATTTAGTGGTCAATTGTACGGAATATGTACTGTACTGTGCAATCTACTAGTAAAAGTTTCAATCAATCAAAGCCAGTGAAAGATTAAAACTATGTTGTTGCGCCAGGATTTGATTTGGGGCATTTTTGAATTGTATTTCCTAGTTCTTAGTAGGGCTGAGTTAGGGCTCGACAATTAATCCGATTTTAATCTCAATTTCAATTAAGACTTGTCACGATCATAAAAATGTTATCGTAAAAAAAAAAGAAAGATGAACGGCCCGCGGAACGTGCATGCAAATTCTTGACCATGTCACGGTTAAAGGGATGAGTGAGCGTATGATTGGAAAAAAAGACCATGTCTGCTAGAATTTGCTACTTTTTGTTTGACACAGTGCTAGTATGACACAGACTCTCTCCCTTCCCCTTGCCTTCCTCACACTCACTCAGTTATCAACCTCAGATCAGTCTCTAATCTCACAGCGGGAATTTATCTTCCATGAGCGGCATGTGCTGTGCTGGAGTGCCTGGTGAAATAGTAAATTCCGGCGTCGCTAAGTGTCTACGTTGGTGTGGCTCGTTTCTAGCCTAGATCCAGTTGCACTGCAGCCGGGCTAGGCTCGCCTTCAGCCGTGGCCCAGGTTAGCATGGGTCCGAAGCCAAGGAGAGCGGTTAGAAACCTCCCTAAGAGATCTTTTGAGATCGCATCAATTGCTGACCAGCAAAACACAATTGTGGATCTGATGGGTGTTATTCAGTCACTATAAAGACTGAACACGGAGAAAGACAAAGCTATAAAGGTTCTGGGATGTCGTGTGGCCGACTTGGAGCAGTTCTCTGGCATGAACAGCGTGATCGTCAGCGGACTGAAGACCAAACACCGGTCTTACGCCAGTGTGGCAGCATGGGAGAACAGCCCCGCAGGGCGGGAGGGAGTTCAATCTGAGTCGGAGACGGAATCGCTGGAGCAGCAGGTGGTCGGCTTTTTGGGGAGCAGGGGGATCTCCGTGGACAGGAGGGACATTGAAGCCTGTCACACCCTGCCTACGAGAACCAAAGGAGCGACACCAGCGGTTAGCGTTCGCTTCACCAACAGAAAGAACAAGATTGCGATCCTAAAACAGGGTCGCAAGTTAAGTTAAAGTACCAACGATAGTCACACACACACTAGGTGTGGTGAAATTTGTCCTCTGCATTTGACCCATCCCCTTGTTCCACCCCCTGGGAGGTGAGGGGAGCAGTGGGCAGCAGCGGTGACCGCGCCCAGGAATAATTTTTGGTGATTTAAAGGCCTACTGAAACCCACTACTACCGACCACGCAGTCTGATAGTTTATATATCAATGATGAAATCTTAACATTATAACACATGCCAATACGGCCGGGTTAACTTATAAAGTGACATTTTACATTTGCCGCTAAACTTCCGGTTCGAAACGCCTCTGAGGATGACGTATGCGCGTGACGTAAACCGGGGAACACGGGTATGCCTTCCACATTGAAGCCAATACAAAAAAGCTCTGTTTTCATTTCATAATTCCACAGTATTCTGGACATCTGTGTTCGTGAATCTGTTTCAATCATGTTCATTGCATTATGGAGAAGGAAGCCGAGCAAGCAAAGAAGAAAGTTGTCGGTGCGAAATGGACGTATTTTTCGAACGTAGTCAGCAACAACAGTACACAGCCGGCGCTTCTTTGTTTACATTCCCGAAAGATGCAGTCAAGATGGAAGAACTCGGATAACAGAGACTCTAACCAGGAGGACTTTTGACTTGGATACACAGACGCCTGTAGAGAACTGGGACAACACAGACTCTTACCAGGATTACTTTGATTTGGATGACAAAGACGCAGACGTGCTACTGTGAGTATGCAGCTTTGGCTTTTTTTTGCGTATGTACGTAACTTTTTTAAAATATATAAGCTTTATGAACCTTGGGTTAGGTGAACGGTCTTTTGGGCTGAGTGATTGTGTGTGTTGATCATGTGTTTGAATTGTATTGGCGTGTTCTATGGAGCTAGGAGCTAGCAGAGGAGCTAGGAGCTAGCATAACACGTACCGTACCGTACGTACGCGTCACGTACGTAACTTTTTAAAAATATATAAGCTTTATGAACCTTGGGTTAGGTAAACGGTCTTTTGGGCTGAGTGATTGTGTGTGTTGATCAGGTGTTTGAATTGTATTGGCGTGTTCTATGGAGCTAGGAGCTAGCATAGGAGCTAGGAGCTAGCATAACAAACACGCAGGTGTTATTATGCAGGATTAATTTGTGGCATATTAAATATAAGCCTGGTTGTGTTGTGGCTAATAGAGTATATATATGTCTTGTGTTTATTTACTGTTGTAGTCATTCCCAGCTGAATATCAGGTACCGTGAGTATGCAGCCTTGGCTGCTAAACATTCGATAACTTGACCGTATGTGCGCGTCACGTACGTAACTTTTTAAAAATATATAAGCTTTATGAACCTTGGGTTAGGTAAACGGTCTTTTGGGCTGAGTGATTGTGTGTGTTGATCAGGTGTTTGAATTGTATTGGCGTGTTCTATGGAGCTAGGAGCTAGCAGAGGAGCTAGGAGCTAGCATAACAAACACGCAGGTGTTATTATGCAGGATTAATTTGTGGCATATTAAATATAAGCCTGGTTGTGTTGTGGCTAATAGAGTATATATATGTCTTGTGTTTATTTACTGTTGTAGTCATTCCCAGCTGAATATCAGGTACCGTGAGTATGCAGCCTTGGCTGCTAAACATTCGATAACTTGACCGTATGTGCGCGTCACGTACGTAACTTTTTAAAAATATATAAGCTTTATGAACCTTGGGTTAGGTAAACGGTCTTTTGGGCTGAGTGATTGTGTGTGTTGATCAGGTGTTTGAATTGTATTGGCGTGTTCTATGGAGCTAGGAGCTAGCAGAGGAGCTAGGAGCTAGCATAACAAACACGCAGGTGTTTTTATGCAGGATTAATTTGTGGCATATTAAATATAAGCCTGGTTGTGTTGTGGCTAATAGAGTATATATATGTCTTGTGTTTATTTACTGTTGTAGTCATTCCCAGCTGAATATCAGGTCACCCCCGGCTCTCACAGCATCTTCCCTATCTGAATAGCTTCAACTCCCCACTAGTCCTTCACTTGCACTTTACTCATCCACAAATCTTTCATCCTCGCTCAAATTAATGGGGAAATTGTCGCTTTCTCGGTCCGAATCTCTCTCACTTCATGCGGCCATCATTGTAAACAATAGGGAACTTTGCGTATATGTTCAACTGACTACGTCACGCTACTTCCGGTAGGTGCAAGCCTTTTTTTTATCAGATACCAAAAGTTGCAATCTTTATCGTCGTTGTTCTATACTAAATCCTTTCAGCAAAAATATGGCAATATCGCAAAATGATCAAGTATGACACATAGAATAGATCTGCTATCCCCGTTTAAATAAAAAAAATTCATTTCAGTAGGCCTTTAACCCCCAATTCCAACCCTTGATGCTGAGTGCCAAGCAGGGAGGTAATGGTTCCCATTTTTATAGTCTTTGGTATGACTCGGCCGGGGTTTGAACTCACAACCTACCGAGCTCAGGGCGGACACTCTAACCACTAGGCCACTGAGTAGGTTTTAAAAGGAACGGAGGTGTACATTAACGAACACCTCACCAAAAGGAATGGTGAGATCGCCAGGCGCGCACGAATCCTCGGGAAGCAAGGCAAAATTCAGTCTACATGCACTGTAAAGTTTTTGTCAAGCTGAACGGTACGACCCCAGAAGAGGAGAAAGTCATGGTCTTTAACGACATCAGTGATCTTGACACATTCGATGTCTGATGAATAGGGGTGTAATGGTACACAAACATTTCGGTTCGGTACATACATCGGTTTAGAGGTCACGGTTCGGTTCATTTTCGGTACAGTAAGAAAACAACAAAATATAAATTTTTGGGTTATTTATTTACCAAATTTGCAAAATCTTCCACCAAAAATATTTTTGGTGGAATTAAATCTGATAAATCTATGGATAAAAAGCAGAGTCTGGCGAGGCATACGCGTTTATCATAACTCTCTCGCTCTCTCTGTCTCTGCCCCTCCCTCACCAATGCTGCTGCGCGCACAATTTGTTTTGTTTTTAACCCCTTCTTAACCCTGAACGTACATTGAAAATACACGCAACCCTAACTCAAAATGCCGGACATTTGAGGCATTTAAGAAACTCCGTCCTGACAGCTCCGCAAAAGAGGACATGTCCGGTGAAAAGAGGACGTATGGTCAGTCTATCCTAGCCCGTTAGCTGCTAGCATGCCGTGTGTTGTGCCTCGGTGTGCATTGTTTACACAACGTGCGTTACGCTACTTACTACTTTTTAATTTTCCTGAGGGAACTCTCCTGAAGGAATCAATAAAGTACTATCTTAATATGTCCGTGTGGAAACTCGTTCGGTACACCTCCGAACCGAACCGGAACCCCCGTACCGAAACGGTTCAATACAAATACACGTACCGTTACACCCCTATCTGAAACCCATCTTGACTCCTCTTTTGAGGATGTTGACTTAGCTGTAGATGGATAAACAATTTTTAGGAAGGATAGAACAAGATATGGTGGAGGTGTAGCTGTGTATGTGCAGAGTCACAGTCCTGTGAAAGTAAGAAATTATTTAATGTTGGCCGATATTGAGGCCCTGTGGATCCAGGTTCACATAAAATACCTGGATTTAATATGCGAGATGTTGGATAAATCTAGTGATGAGAACAGAGAGATATATTTTACTGGGGACACAAGCATTGATTGGTCTACTATGTACCCACTGAAAAATAAACTCATTGCTATAGCTCATGCCTGTAACCTCACACAGACCATTACACTACCAACCAGATCAACTATAAATAGAAATTGGCTAAAATCATCCAAATGCATTGACCACCTATTCACTAATGTTCCTGATTAATGCACTAAAACAGTATCAATAGCTCTTGGCTTTACGGACCACAACCTAGTTGCAATAAAGAGGAAGACCAAGCTCTCCAAGGCTCCTAGTGGGATTATACATAAAAGGTCCTATAAATATTTTAATGAGGTAAAATTTAAAGATGATGTTAACTGGTTAACTGTGTGTCTTGAGGAGGATCCTGAAGCTTCTTTGAGCACATTCATGAAGTTATTTTTGCAGATAAGCATGCTCCTGTAAGGAAAACAACTGTCAGGGCAAATGGCGCCCCCTGGTTAGGGAATGACCTCAAAGCACTTATGAAGCAACATAACCAGCCTCTTCTGGTCTACTTTCTGATGAGATGATCGAAAGTAAATTAAGAAATTGTATAACTAAAACAAATAGAAGTAATAAAAAGGTATATTATCAGACAAAGATCAATTACTCTAGACATGATGGAAAACCATTGTGGAACATTTTAAATCAAATAATGGGAAGATCAGCATCATGTAAAACAAATTTGTTTATAGAAGTTGATGGAGCTTACCTGACTAAGCCAATGGAGATTGCCACATATTTTAATAATTACTTCACAAAGAAGGTGGAAAACTTGAGAGTAAATATGACACCTTCTGATGGCTCCCTCTCATGCACATTAATTGAAAATCACATAATGAAGGGTAAAAGCTGCAGGTTCCATTTTGTACCCGTTAGTAATTCTGATATTGAGAAATTGTTGTCATCACTTGCCATCTGATAAACCTGCGGGGACGGACACGCTAGATGGCAAATTGTTAAGAATTGCGGCATGCCATGTATCAACTCCGATTTGTCATATATTTAATAAGTCATTAAGATATGGAGTCTGTCCTGGGGTTTGGAAGGAGGCCAATGTCATCCTAAGGACAAAAATAAAAATGTCACTGGTAAAAACAGTAGACCAATAAGCATACTTCCAGTTCTTAGGAAATTGATGGAAAAAGTTGTTTTCAAACAAAATTCAAGATGACTTTACCTACAACAAAGTGATGTGGTGTTCCCAGCATGCTTACAGGCAAGGTCACTCAACATCTACTGCTCTAGCTCAGCTGACTGATGACTGGCTGTCACAAATAGATGTCAAGAAGATGGTTGGCACTGTCCTGATTGACTTAAGTGCGGCATTCGATGTCGTAGACCACGACGTAATGATCTCCAAACTGAGAAAATATGGTTTTAATAGGATGTCACTTTCTTGGATGTTGATCTATCTATCAGGAAGATCACAGAGAGTGTGTTTTAATGGTAGCCTATCTGAACGCAAGTACAATTAATGCGGCGTGCCTCAAGGAAGCTGCTTAGGTCCTTTACGCTTTATTATTTTTACTAACGATCTTCCCTGTGTTACAACAAACACCAATATGGTTACGTATGCAGATGACACAACTCTGTACAGTACTGCCTCTACCTTAAATTACATAGAAAATAACTTCAATCAGGACCTGGAGAGAGTGTCATGCTGGGTAAAAGATCGTAAACTTGTTGTGAATATTGACAAAACGAAAAGTATTCATTTTGGATCCAGGCATATGCTTGTTGATGACCCTCAGCTTCATCTTTCAATGCCAGGTATACCTATTGAGCAGGTTAAGAAAGCAAAACTGCTTGGTGTGCTATTAGATAATCAACTGTCATGGTCCGATCATATTGATGGTATTTTAATGAAGAGGTTTAGCCAAGGTCAGAAAGTGCTCCACCTACTTGATATCCTCAACAATGGGTCAAGTCAGACAGGCCTTGGTTTTGTAGACTGGTACTTAAAGGCCTACTGAAATGATTTTTTTTTTATTCAAACGCGGATAGCAGATCCATTCTATGTGTCATACTTGATCATTTTGCGATATTGCCATATTTTTGCTGAAAGGATTTAGTATAGAACAACGTCGATAAAGTTCGCAACTTTTGGTCGCTGATAAAAAAAAACAACCATGCCCCTACCGGAAGTAACGTGACGTTGTCCGTTGTTCACTTCCTCATATTTTCCTATTGTTTTCAACGCAGCTAGAGCTATTCGGACCGAGAAAGCGACGATTACCCCATTAATTTGAGCGAGGATGAAAGATTCGTGGATGAGGAACGTTAGAGTGACAGACTAGAATGCAGTGAAATACATATCTTTTTTCGCTCCGACCGTAACTTAGGTACAAGCTGGCTCATTGGATTCCACACTCTCTCCTTTTTCTATTGTGGATCACGGATTTGTATTTTAAACCACCTCGGATACTATATCCTCTTGAAAATGAGAGTCAAGAACGCGAAATGGACATTCACAGTGACTTTTATCTCCACGACAATACATCGACGAAGCTCTTTAGCATGAGCTAACGTGATAGCATCTGTCTCAAATGCATATAGAAACAAAATAAATAAATCCCTGACTGGAAGGATAGACAGAAGATCAACAATACTATTAAACCATGTACATGTAACTACACGGTTAATAATTCTCAGCCTGGCAAAGCTTAACAATGCTGTTGCTAACGACGCTAAGGCTAACTTAGCAACCGGACCTCACAGAGCTATGATAAAAACATTAGCGCTCCACCTACGCCAGCCAGCCCTCATCTGCTCATCAACACCCGTGCTCACCTGCGTTCCAGCGATCGACGGCGCGACGAAGGACTTCACCCCAACACATACGTGGTTGGCGGCTAGCATCGGCTGGCGCGTCTGCTATCCAAGTAAGTCCTTCTTGTTGTGTTGCTACAGCCAGCCGCTAATACACAGATCCCACCTACAAATTTCTTCTTTGTAATCTCCATTGATCATTAAACAAATTGCAAAAGATTCACCAACACAGATGTCCAGAATACTGTGGAATTATGAAATGAAAACAGATCTTTTTTGTATTGTATTCAATGGGGAAGGCATACCTCTGTTCCCCTGGCTACGTCACGCGCATACGTCATCCTCCAAAGGCTTTTTCAACCGGAAGTTTAGCGGGAAATTTAAAATGTCACTTTATAAGTTAACCCGGCCGTATTGGCATGTGTTGCAATGTTAAGATTTCATCATTGATATATAAACTATCAGACTGCGTGGTCGGTAGTAGTGGCTTTCAGTAGGCCTTTAAATGTTCTTTGCGCACTAATATTTCAGATATGCACTCACACCTGTCCTGGTTATCTGTTGAACAAAAGATGCATTGTAGTCTCCTTATGTTCTTTAGAACTATCATGTTAGATCAATCATCAGATTACTTTTACAAACAGTTTTTAAAATCAACTAACACACCTTTTCATGACACTAGGAATGCCAGCAATGGCTATTTGGCACTTCCTGTTCCCAGGACCAATCCCCTCAAACATACAGTCCTGTATAGATGTATATCATTCTGGAATCGGTTGCCATCTCACATTAATCTCTCACAAAGTAAATTGTCATTCAAGACAGCTTTGAAGATACACCTGTTGCAGCTGCCCACATGACATGAATTTTTAATACTGGGTTTAACTAGCTTTTTTATCTTATGTTGTACTTCTCTTTTGTATAATGTTTGGTAATGCATGTATTCTTTGTATTTTTGTTTTGTATGCTCCTATATGGACCCCAGGAAGACTAGCGGTGGCTTTGGCGTCAGCTAATGGGGACCCATTCAATAAACAATAAACAATATGCCTAATCAGTAATCACTGTACTCAACAAAAAAGTAAGACCACATGATTTTCGCTTTAGCGTAACTTCGGAATTGACCACTAAAACAGAATCTGCTGGTAAATGCAGAATTTCACAGAAATTGACATAAATGTGAGTGAAATGTTGTCATTGTGAGGAAAAGCAAAATTTGTTTGTGAAAATATTGTGTCCGGTACCCCTCGTTCATCCCCGAAACACTCAACCACGCTGTCCCGAACTAAACAATGTGGAGACGGCCACTTGAAACAGCGACTAAACTACGAAGCTAAAGCTAGCAAGAACAATCCATACACCACAAAACACTTCTTGTGTTGTTGTGAACGGCATCACGATGTAAGATCAATGTACAAACAGAAAAGCAGTTGCAACATGAGAGGCTTTCTTTATTTTACAGCCTCAAGTTTTGTCAAAACTCACACTTTTCGCCTTGATTGATTGGTTGATTGATTTTGGAAAATGTTATTTATGACACGAAAAGCAAACAATCTATTGTGGTAAAATAAGTGTAAGAGGTAAGAAACGGAATTCAGAAAAATTTAAACCGAAAACCTGAATTAGATTTGTTTTTCATATTGCTATAGTCATTTTAATTTATTGTTAGTATGATTGTAATTTTACGTGTTATTTATTTGTTACTCGTGGATATCTGATTGTTCTTTTAGATTCAATTTAAAATTGAATTTTAGTGGGACTGTTTTTACGTTTTCAAATGAATAAATAATGGTGTTATTTATCGTGATTCCAAAATGACTCAAAATAATAGTTATTGGTATGTTTTGCCATAATTGTCCAGCCCTAGACGAGGTATTGGCAAGGACTTCACGATAAACTATGTATCACGGTACTTGAGTCACGATACAATAGTCCATTGCAATATTGTGACATGGAGTTTTACTGCGATTTTTATAGAGTCTTTGAAAAATAAAAAAAAATGCTTAAAATAAATCTATATAAGTACACTAGATGCCAGTAATATTTTTTGGGACAAACTGGGTAAAAAAAAAGTAAATAAAATGATCATTGCAATTGTACAGAAGGTGGATCAAATTTCTTGCATTTGGTATCTAAAAAAGTCCTCTACTTCTTAACTACAGACTTCTTTGAGACAGACTTCTTTGAAATAGATATTATCTTTTTTAGTTTTGTGATGTATTTCAATATTGACTTTTTCCCCACTGTTAGTTTGTAGTATCCTAATGTCCATCGAAGCAGATGTTTTCTACTTTCTGTGATTCTAGCTGAACTTTTCTGAGTCTATGACAAGTCATGTAAACATTGGTCCATCATTCTGGCAAGGCGCTAAATGAATGGCCATGAAACACTACACACTACATACAGTACATAGAAGAAAGTGTGTTTTTGTTGTTTGTGTCTTGCAGACGTCCAGCAGCTGATCGGTAATCCAGAAGATGTTTCCCCTCAGTTAGGGGGGAGCTCCACTTTGAAGCAGGAGGCTTCACAGCCCCCTCACATTAAAAAGGAAGAGGAGGAACTCTGCATCACTCAGGAGGGAGAGTGTCTTCTAGGACGAGAGGAAGCTGATTACACCAAGTTTCCACTGAGTATTATCTTTGTGAAGACTGAAGATGATGAAGAGAAACCACAATTAGACAACCTCTTAGCTCCACTATCAGATAGTGAGGCTGAAGACGAGGTTGAAGAACCTTTGAGCAGCGATACAGACTGTGAAGGTGATATGAGGACTCACACTGACAACAAACACTCTGAATGCTCTTCAAAGAAGACAAGTGAAAAATGTTTGAGCTGCTCGGTTTGTGGCAAAAGCTTTTCTCAAAATAGCTCTTTGACTCAACACATGAGAACACACACAGGTGAAAAACCATTTAGTTGTTCAGTTTGTGGCAACAGCTTTTCTCAAAATAGCTCTTTGAAGCGACACATGAGAACACACACAAGGGAAAAAACATTTAATTGTTCAATTTGTGGCGATAGCTTTACTCAAAAAAGCCATTTGACTCGACACATGAGAACGCACACAGGAGAAAAACCATTTAAGTGTTCAGTTTGTGGCAAAAGCTTTTCTCAAAATATCTCTTTGACTCAACACATGAGAATGCACACAGGAGATAAACCATTTAATTGTTCAGTTTGTGGTGAAAGCTTTTCCCGAAATACCTATTTGACTCAACACATGAGAACACACAACGGTGAAAAACCATTTAATTGTTCAGTTTGTGGCAAAAGCTGTTCTGTTAAGAGATATTTGACTGAACACATGAGAACACACACAGGTGAAAAACCATTCAGTTGTTCAGTTTGTGGCAAAAGCTTTTCTTTTAAGGGCAGTTTGATTGAACACATGAGAACACACACAGATGAAAAGCCATATAAGTGTTCAGTTTGTGGCAAAAGCTTTTCTGTTAAGAGAATATTGACTCGACACATGAGAACACACTGGACTAAGACCATTTAATTGTTCAGTTTGTGGTAAAAGCTTTCCTCTAAACAGCTCTTTGTGTCGAGAACACACACTGGAGGAAAAACATTTAGTTGTTCAGTGTGCTGTAAAAGGTTCCCACATAATGCAGACGCAGTAAAACACAAAAGAACACACAAGGGAAAATAACCAATTAGCTGTTTAGTTTGTGGTATGTTGCTCATATGTGGTGACATCCACCCTACCCAGGACCTCCTCACTGCTTCTTTCACAAATATCTGAGGTATTCATACAAACTTGAATTATTTGGAGCATAATCTTATCTACTCATGACCCCATGTCTTCTCTGTATCTGAAACCTTCCTGAACAGTAAGATAGATGACGCTTCAAGTGCTTGGTTACTCCTTCTTCAGTCCAGGGACCTGGGGCCTCATGTGTCAAGTTTGTGCACGCTCAAAAACCTGCACTACACCCTTTTTCACTGCAAAGTTGAGATGTATCAAAACTGATGTTGACGCATAAGTGATGCGGATAACTGTTCCCATAAAAAAGTGACAACTTTTACCCAACCCCCACCTCCCGCGACATTCGGGCATAACAGGTTCAATCCGGCCCGCGAGATGAGTTTTGTGAAGTGTAAAATTCAGCTGCATTTTTTAATGAAAGAAACTGCTGTTCTAAATGTGTCCACTGGATGTCGCAATAGCAATTCTGTTAGGCAAGCAAATAGTTCATACCAGGGTGAGCAAGTATACCAAGCAAGAGGTACACGGTAAAGCGGGGCTGTGACTCCTCCCCCTCCACCCAACGTAAAACAGGAGTAAAATAAGCAATCAGTAACCCCACTTAAAATGCAGCATGAGACACTGCACACTGATATAGTTCTGTGAAAATGATTGTCTTCTGTGCAAATGTAAAGAAAGTGAACAGTGTGTGATTTACTGCAATACTGTCAGTCTTTTAACTTTTTATTTGTGCTTTGTTGAAATTGTTCACACATTGCACAGCTTTTATTTTTCTATCAATACACATTATGTCTAGAAGACAGGAAGTAACTCAACACTCTTGAATAGTTTCTACCTCAGTTTGTATGGTTTGTTGAGTTAGCACAGGATTAATATGTGGAAATGACAAATGAGGTAGTTGATTCATAGAATAGTTTTTTATTCATGCTTTATTTTAGTTTTTGTTCAATCCTAGAAGGGTTGTGACTTAAAGTTGAATTGCTTTGTAGAAACACTTAGATTAAGTCTAAATTCATTGTGTTCTTCAAGCATACTTGCCAACCTTGAGACCTCCGAATTCAGGAGATGGGGGGTTAAGGGGGCAGGAGTATATTTATAGCTAGAATTCACTGAAATTCAAGTATATATATATATATATATATATATATATATATATATATATATATATATATATATATATATATATATATATAATTATATATATATATAATTATATATATATGTAGTACAGTACACAGTAATGAAAACACAGTTGTTCCACTAACTGTACTGTACTTGCTGCTTACTTAACAAAACAAAAAAACACTTACCTTTCACTATTTGAGTAGCCTTTGTTCTGCCATTTGAGTACTGGCGAGCGATCTCTGAATCCGGGAACATATGTTTCACGGATTTGTTGAAAGCATCCGCAAATGAGAACGGGATGTTGCTTGCAGCTATCAGCATAGCCATCTTTGTCTCGGCATGTGTTACACTGAAATACTTGTTTCCAATCATTTTGGAACTTGCAAGCGTACTTCTTCTTTTTACTCGTCCTCGCCATGACTGTCTCTTCTTCGTTCTTCTGCTTTGTCTCTGTTATATTTTTGGACATTACTACTTGCTGTAATTTTGAAGCAATGCATGATGGGAATCCGGATGTTGTGTGTCACTGTTTTAACGTGCTGGGTGGAATAAACACACGCTGAGAAATAGCTCCGTGCCTGTCTACTTTATGGGTTATAGATAAACTTATGGATAACTAAGCTATAAATGTGCAGTTGTGCACTGAGCTCCAAAAGCCGTAGATGTTATGTGACTGGGCCGGCACGGGTGGAAATCGGGAGAATGGTTGTCCCGGGAGATTTTCGGGAGAGGCACTGAAATTCGGGAGTCTCACGGAAAATTCGGGAGGGTTGGCAAGTATGTCTTCAAGGTGTTTTTGAAAATGCACCATTTTTTTTCTCTAAATTTTTAACTAATTTTAAGTGTTTTGTCAAGAAGATTATTTGTGATATGTACATTTTCAGAATGTGCTTGTTCTATTTTGGGCCAAAGTAAAGCAAAGAAAACAATCTGAAATTGTCGAAGTCATATTTTTAAGTTATCATGCCAGGATTTTACCCGTCCCACCCACGTGGAAATATATTTTCCTCCATGCGGCCCCAGAGCTAAAATGAGTTTGACACCCCTGCTGTAATGTGACTCATGTGAGCAGGTTACTGTATGAACACATTTTGTTATAAGTTATAAAAATGTGTTCAGTTCTCAGAGACACATCAATGTCAGGCTGACAATCGCTCTTCCGCTTTATTTCGAACATAAACATACTTACAGTATAATACATCACACAATTTCATATCATTTCTCTTTACATCAAAAGGAGTAGGAAAAAGAAAAGGTTATTTAATCCTACCCCTTTCCCACTTCAGAGTGTTTACAAATACATATGTTCATTTACTGATTACATAAGTGAATGATTAATACAGCAGTTCTTGTAATAGATAATTAAAGGCCTACTGAAATGATTTTTTTTTATTTAAACGGGAATAGCAGATCCATTTTATGTGTCATACTTGATCATTTCGCGATATTGCCATATTTTTGCTGAAAGGATTTAGTATAGAAAATCGACGATAAAGTTCGCAACGTTTGCTCGCTGATAAAAAAAAAAGCCTTGCCTGTACCGGAAGTAGCGTGACGTCACAGGAGCTAGTATTCCTCACAATTCCCCGTTGTTTACAATGGAGCGAGAGAGATTCGGACCGAGAAAGTGATGATTACCCCATTAATTTGAGCGAGGATGAAAGATTCGTAGATGAGGAACGTTACAGTGAAGGACTTGAGAGGCAGCGATGGACGTATCTTTTTTCGCTCTGACCGTAACTTAGGTACAAGCTGGCTCATTGGATTCCACACTCTCTCCTTTTTCTATTGTAGATCACAGATTTGTATTTTAAACCACCTCGGATACTATATCCTCTTGAAAATGAGAGTCGAGAACGCGAAATGGACATTCAGTGCCTTTTATCTCCACGACAATACATCGGCGAAATGCTTTAGCTACGAGCTAACGTGATAGCATCTTGCTTTAACTGCATATAGAAACAAAAGAAATAAACCCCTGACTGGAAGGATAGATAGAAAATCAACAATACTATTAAACCGTGGACATGTAAATACACGGTTAATGCTTTCCAGGCTGGCGAAGGTTAACAATGCTGTGCTAACGACGCCATTGAAGCTAACTTAGCAACCGGACTGCACAGAGCTATGCTAAAAACATTAGCTCTCCACTTACGCCAGCCAGCCCTCATTTGCTCATCAACACCCGTGCTCACCTGCGTTCCAGCGATCGGCAGAAGGACAAAGGACTTCACCCGATGCGTTTGGCGGCCCGGAGACGTAGGAAGTCAAGGTGAAGTCGGCGGCTAGCGCGGCTAGCGCTCCAACAAAGTCCTCCTGGTTGTGTTGCTGTAGTCCGCTGCTAATACACCGATCCCACCTACAACTGTCTTCTTTGCAGTCTTCATTGTTCATTAAAAAAATTGCAAAAGATGTCCAGAATACTGTGGAATTATGAAATGAAAACAGAGCTTTTTGTATAGGATTCTACGGGGTACCATAACTTCCATTACTCGGACTTCGTCACGCGCATACGTCATCATACCGCGATGTTTCAGCCGGATATTTCCCGGGAATTTTAAAATGTCACTTTATAAGTTAACCCGGCCGTATTGGCATGTGTTGCAATGTTAAGATTTCATCATTGATATATAAACTATCAGACTGCGTGGTCGGTAGTAGTGGGTTTCAGTAGGCCTTTAAGTTAGTCATGATAAACATACTGAGATGAAGAATCACATTTTTAATAAGGTTGAAGGCATTTCTCATAATTATTCTTCTGTGTACTTTGTAAGCACTATTCATTTGAACAACCTCTTAAACTGGATCATATCAGTACATTGTTTAACTTCTTTACTTAATCATTCCAAATACTGATATGCTAAAGGTTTAAAGTGTTGTATGAGCATACAAATGTTTTAAATTAGTTTTCCCTTTAAGGTTATATTTCTCCTCTTGAGAAGAATTGTTGTACATTCTTGGGTAGCATGTTATAGTTTGCTTTGTACATCATTTTAGCTTTTTGCAATTTTACCAAATCATTGATCTTCAATATTTTTGACTCAATAAATAAAGTGTTTGTGTGTTCTCTATATCCAACATTATGTGTTATTGTAATTGATCTTTTTTGTAACACGGTTAATGAATGAAGCACACTTTTGTAGTTTCCCCATATTTCTGCACAATAACTCAGATATGTAACACTAGTGAGCAGTAGAGAATATGAAGTGATTTTTGGTCTAGAACATGTTTTGCTTTGTCCATTATTTAAATGTTTCTTGCTACCTTATGTTGTATATTTTTTTATATGATATTTCCTGTTCATGTTATCTATTATTACACCCAAAAATCTAGTTTATTTTACCCTTTCAATATCTACTCCGTCTATTTGTATTTGTGTTTGACTTTCTCTTCTACTGTTGCCAAATAGCATTATTTTAGTTTTACTGAGATTCAAAGATTGTCTGTTTTTGTCAAACCATCTTTTTCATTTGTTCATTTCTTCTGTTATTATTTGTATTATCTTCTGTGTGTTCTCCCCAGAACAGAAATCAGCTGTGTCGTCTGCAAATAAAACTAACTTTAAGTCTTTTGTAACTTTACAAATGTTTTTTGTATAAAGATTAAACAATCTTGGTCCCAGTATTGATCCCTGGGGTACACCACAATATATATCTAGACGTGTTGACGTATGTTCACCCATCTTCACATATTGTTTTCTATTGGTTAAATAGCTTCTTACCCAATTCAAGACCAACCCTCTGATGCCATATCATTCTAATTTTGTATCAGATAGTGAGGCTGAACACGAGATTGAAGAACCTTTGAGCAGTGATACAGACTGTGAAGGTGATATGAGGACTCACACTGACAACAAACACTCTGAATGCTCTTCAAAGAAGAGAGGTAAAACATGTTTGAGCTGCTCAGTTTATGCTGAAAGTTTTACTAAAAAGAGCCGTTTGACTCAACACATGAGAACACACACGGTTGAAAAACATTTAAATTGTTCGATTTGTGGCAAAAGCTTTTCTCGAATTAGCTTTTTGACTCGACACATGAGAACATACACAGGTGAAAAACCATTTAATTGTTCAGTTTGTGGCGAAAGCTTTTCTCAAAATAGCCATTTGACTCAACACATGAGAACACACACAGGTGAAAAACCATTTAATTGTTCAGTTCGTGGCAAAAACTTTTCTCAAAATAACCTTTGACTCGACACATGAGAACACACGCTGTAGGAAAACCATTTAGTTGTTCAGTGTGCTGTAAAAGGTTCCCACATAATGCAGATGCAGTAAAACACGTAAGAACACATAAGGGAAAAAAACCAATTAGCTTTTTAGTTTGTTGTATGTTGCTCATATGTGGTGACATCCACCCTACCCAGGACCTCCTCACTGCTTCTTTCACAAATATCTGAGGTATTCATACAAACTTGGATTAGTATAAAGCATAATCTTATCTACTCATGACCCCATGTCTTATCTGATATGTTTGTGAAATCTATGTATTTTCTTTTTGGATGTCAGACTAATTGTAAGTTATTTTTGCTTATTTTATTACTTCTGACGGCATTATATTTGGCATCGTAGGTAACGTGAAGAAGATGTGGCTGAAATAAATGTCTGTGAGAAAAACGAATGACTTGAGCCTTAATTAAGACCTCGGAGGGAGTAACACTGATAATGGGCCACAATTTACAGGTCAGAAATTTAAAGAGTTTTCAGAAAAAAAGTATGGGTTCAACTAAGGCTGTCAATGTTAACGGATGTGATTATTAAAAAGAATATATCGCGTTACCATGAATGAATGATGATTAATCACAGTGTTGGTTTTGACCGGCGCAGGAAGGCAGTGCGCATCGCACAGGCAGCGATGACGTCACACACCAGTGGTAGAGGGATGTGCTCTGCGCCCACTTTCGCTTCAAAACAAACCTCGATGGAACTTCAGATAAAAGTGAGGTTATTAATCAGTAATGCAGCGACAAACTTTCTTATCATCGGCACACATCAAGTTTAAATAGAATCAAAGAATCAGGACGCACTTTGTCCTGTATGTTTATTAAGTAAGTGGCCAACAGAGCCCATTATTTTGTTTTCATGTTCCCGGGTGTGTGTAAAAGAAAAAAGTCAATGGTGACGTCACACGCCAGTTTTGACACAGCAGTTTGGCTACAGTCGCCAACACGCACCGAGCAGGCATCTTGTCAGTGCAGCAGATAACTAAAGTCAGTGTACAAAAGTGAAAATAGAAGTGTTCTGCTGTCTATGCTTGCAATAAGAGCAATATTTATGTGAGCGTGTTTGTTTCCTCACTGAGTGCAGTTGGTCCGAGGTCGAGTACAAGTCATCGTTCAGTGAGGATATTACTGATAAAAGTCAAGACGAAAAAACGTCAAAAGGGTGAAATGCTATAATGTTGAAAATGTATACTGGGGTAGTGTGAGTTTCACACTTTCACAACACTTACTTTGTCAAACAACTTGCCGTTTGCTTGAACCCACTAAAACAGTGGTACCAAACCACCGGGCCACGGCCCGGTACCAGTCCGTGGATTGATTGGTACCGGGCTGCACAAGAAATAAAATAAAAAAAAATAAAACATTTTATTTTATTTTTACTTTTGGATTAAATCAACATAAAAAACACAAGATACACTTACAATTAGTCCACCAACCCAAAAAAAACCCCTCCCCCATTCACACAAAAGGGTTGTTTCTTTCTGTTATTAATATTTCTGGTTCCTACGTTATATATCAGTGGCATGCAGTCAAAAAAAGTAAAAAGAAAAAAAAAATACTTAAATTGTTATATGTATCCAGTGATTATACTAAAGTTATTTTCCATTTAACTTCACCAGTTTTAATTATTTTTATTTTTATTTTCACATTTGCCGTTCAAATACTGAGAAGAGACGGTGATCAGCAGCCAGTTGAGGCACGTCACTGCGTTGTGCCTCAACATGGATTGTGCACAATGACTCGGCTAACTGCTGGCCTGCTGTGCAGTGAGACCGTATTGCTATATGAATTATATTATACATTTCCATAGTTTAGTTAGCTGAGGTATATAATGTACAGTGTATTTTGTCAACAACTGTATGTGTGTAACGTATTTCTTGTACTGAGCGATCATAAAACTCTGCTGCGAAGACGCACTGTGAGAGGCTCGTCTCATAACCCCGCCTCCTGGTGCCAAGCACCTCCGCCGCAGAATGCACCGCCCGACGGGAGCGCCACACCAACCAAAGCCCACACCCAAACCCTCCACGTGCAAGACCGAATCCACCCAAAAAAAGTCACTTAACAAGAAGCCAAAAAGTGCAAAAACAACAATGCTCGCGCTGGAGGAGCCGCGAACGACCGCAGGGACACAACATTAGGTACACCTGCAGACTGCAGCACGGATTTCATATTTCATTCATTCACAACTCTTCCAACACGAACACCACTGTTCCCGCACTTATAAGTAAAGGTGAGACCATAATGACGTTTTTTTAATCAAATGTACTTTTTTGTGTGCTACAGTTTGTATGTGTAAAGTTAAAGTTAAGTTAAAGTACCAATGATTGTCACGCACACACTAGGTGTGGTGAAATTTGTCCTCTGCATTTGACCCATCCCCTTGTTCACCCCCTGGGAGGAGAGGGGAGCAGTGGGCAGCAGCGGTGCCGCGCCCTTGAATCAATGTAGGTGATTTAACCCCCAATTCCAACCCTTGATGCTGAGTGCCAAGCAGGGAAGAATGCTGGTATGAGCTTTTAAAATAACCCGTTAACTGCTGCCAATCAAATGGTTAATAAGATACTATTTAGGGTTCATAAGTTTGTAAATCCGACTGTGATGAAGTCAGTGCCTCACCAGACATAACCTCACCGCACGCCACTGTTATATATCTATAAAAATCAATACAGTCTGCAGGCATACAGTCCGTAAGCACACATGATTGTATTTTTTTATGACAAAAAAAAAAGTAATAATAATAATAATCCCCCCCTGTCCGTGGGACACATTTTCAAGCGTTGACCGGTCCGCAGCTACAAAAAGGTTGGGGACCACTGCAATAAAAGACAGAATACAACATTGTAGACTTTTGTTTAATTTCTATTTCCAAAGTATTTTGATATCAAAAATATTTTCGCGATAAGTAGCACTTCAATTATGAGCCAGAAATGTAAGAAAAGATGAAAAGGGTCGCTAGTTATTCAAAAGGTATTTTAATTTTTAAAGTGCAGTTGTCGAACGGAAGTTGCAAACTTCTGGCGCATGCGCAAACACATCGAACAGTGGTAAAGCAGAAAGTCCAAGATGGCGGACTTAGCGGCGTGGCTTTCCGGAGAAGTTTCACATTTACGATCTTATAGATTCAAAAATAGCATCAAATACCTCAACTATTCGCCAGGGAACATACTTTGAGTGTGGAGCGATGGCGTGTTATCTGAAGTGAAGATTGAAGACGTGATAGAAGATGGACGACTACTGCTATGCTAAGATGGCGACGTCCGCTAAAAGAGAACATGAAAGAGAATCAGCGCCACCAACTTCCAGCAAATCACCAACGGAGATAAAGACGAAAGATGAAGGTGAGTGAGTTGATTTCCGTAGTTTGAAAGCTATTTGGAATTCCAAGCCCTAAAAATAGAAATTAGCCGACTTTGTTGACAATGTAAACAAAGAACCTGTTAGCATTTTTACCTTGATCCAAAATGTCGGAAATGTCTGTTAGAAGTTACCGCAGTAGTAAACAGTAGGCAAGCAACGATACTTGATATCGTGATGCTGTGTGTGTGAGAATGTGTGTGTGAGTGAACTACTGTATTCGTCCTAACTGGGAGATTAAACACACCAACTAATTTAATCAGAAAAAAGCAATTTTTGCATGTAAATATTTGTGTACTATAAACTCTGCCTACACTCTTTTTTTTAAATCATTTTTGAGTTTTTGGATACAAACATTTTTGTCCCTGAAATAATCATTATACTTGTTTAATGTGTTGGTACACATTATTTTACAGTACCTCAAATTAATGTACTTTTATTAAATATAAAATCGGGGAACCGCTTGCTTTTTTCCAAGCACTGGTAAAAAGTACTGACATTTTAAAGTAATTAAGGAATATTTAAAAAAATAAAATAAAATTTTGTTTAGTAAATGTTAACTTGAATTAAAAATCCTACAGTATTCAGTACACCACTGATACTTTGTTTCCTGCAGAATGTTTGTGATGACAAGCAAAAAAAAAGGAAAACAGGTTGTTCTCTTTACCCCCACAAAATGTAAGGAAAAAGAAGCAAAACTGTGGTCCTAAAACCAGGTACGGACCAAAGCGTGGGTGACCTGTACGTTACACCTCTAGTAAACACAATTATAGATATGAACAAAATGACAGTTGTCAGCTGTGAGCATATATTACCTCCATCAAACATGGCGGAAATGTCTGTTACAAGATACTGTGGTAGTAAATAGTAGGGATGCAACTGTACTCGCTATTATCTGCCTTTAATTAAATTTAACAATGTTATATTAATCAAGATCGGATGGGATGGTATACACAAAATAATCGTGATCATATTTTTGGCCATATTGCCCAGCCCTATTCCATCAGCATTTCAGTTCAGTTTCAGCATTTGAGCAGTTTCTACAGAAATTAGTTATGTTCATACTTTGTATTTTTTGTTTAGCACTTAGCAATAGTGCTAATTGCTTGATCTGCTTATCACTCAGCTTCTAAAACTTGTAGCTCATCCTAGGGCTGGGCGATATGGCCTTTTTTTAATATCTCAATATTTTTAGGCCATATATATCTGGATATTTTGCCTAAGCCTTGAATGAACACTTGATGCATATAATCACAGCAGTATGATGATTCTATGTGTCTACATTAAAACATTCTTCTTCATACTGCATTAATATATGCTCATTTTAAACTTTCATGCAGAGAGGGAAACCACAACTAAGTCAATTTACCAAAAGTGTATTTATTAAACAGTTATTAAGCAGTGGCACAAACATTCATGTAAATTCAAAAACAGAAAGTGCAAGATTGTCAGAGACATTTTAAAACAAGCTATTAGTGCACTTTTGTGCATGATGTCACTAAGATGACATTTCAAAACAACACTAAATTAAAGTGCTTGTGTCTTGCAGACATCCAGCAGCTGATCGGTAATCCAGAAGAAGTTTCCCCTCAGTTAGGGGGGAGCTCCACTTTGAAGCAGGAGACTCCACAACCACCCTGCATTAAAAAGGAAGAGGAGGAACTCTGCATCACTCAGGAGGGAGAGTGTCTTCTAGGACGAGAGGAAGCTGATTACACCAAGTTTCCACTGAGTATTCTCTCTGTGAAGACTGAAGATGATGAAGAAAAACCACAAGTAGTCAACCTCTTAGCTCCACTATCAGATAGTGAGGCGAAAGACGAGGTTGAAGAACCTATGAGTAGGAAAACTGACTGTAAAGAACTTCCCCTTCAGCCTAAGGAGGGCAGCTCCACTTTGAAGCAGGAGGCTTCACAGCCCCCTCACATTAAAAAGGAAGAGGAGGAACTCTGCATCACTCAGGAGGGAGAGTGTCTTCTAGGACGAGAGGAAGCTGATTACACCAAGTTTCCACTGAGTATTCTCTCTGTGAAGACTGAAAATGATGAAGAGAAACCACAAGTAGACAACTTCTTAGCTCCACTATCAGATAGTGAGGCTGAAGACGAGGTTGGAAAACCTTTGAGCAGCGATACAGACTGTGAAGGTGATATGAGGACTCACACTGACAACAAACACTCTGAATGCTCTACGAAGAAGAGAGGTAAAAAATGTTTGAGCTGTTCAATTTGTGGTCAAAGTTTTACTAAAAAGAGCCGTTTGACTCGACACATGAGAACACACACAGGTGAAAAACCATTTAAGTGTTCAGTTTGTGGCAAAGGTTTTTCTCAAAATAGCATTTTGACTCAACACATGAGAACACACACAGGTGAAAAACCATTTAAATGTTCAGTTTGTGGCGTAAGCTTTTCTCGAAATAGCCATGTGGCTCAACACATGAGAACACACACAGGTGAAAAACCATTTAGTTGTTCAGTTTGTGGCAAAAGCTTTTCTCAAACTAGCAATGTGACTGAACACATGAGAACACACACAGGTAAAAAAACATTTAACTGTTCGATTTGTGGTAAAAACTATTCTATTTTGAGCAGTTTGTCTCGACACATGAAAACACACAGAGATGAAAAAACATTGAATTGTTCAGCATGTGGCAAAAGCTTTTCTGTTAAGAGCCATTTGACTCAACACATGAGAACACACACAGGTGAAAAACAATTTAATTGTTCAGTTTGTGGCAAAAGCTTTCCTCATAGCAGCTCTTTGTGTCGACACATGAGAACACACGCTGGAGAAAAAACATTTAGTTGTTCAGTGTGCTGTAAAAGGTTCACACATAATGCAGACGCAGTAAAACACATAAGAACACACAAGGGAAAATAACTGTCCATCCATTTTCTACCACTTGTCCCGTTCGGGATTGCAGGGTACACCCTGGACAAGTCGCCACCTCATAGCAGGGCCAACACAGATAGACAGACAACATTCACACTCACATTTATCCCCTGGGCCCATTTAGTGTTGCCAATCAACATATCCCCAGGTGCATGTTTTTGGAGGTGGGAGGAAGCCAGAGTCCTCGGAGGGGGGGAAAAATAGCTGTTTAGTTTGTGGTATGTTGCTCATATGTGGTGACATCCACCCTACCCAGGACCTCCTCACGGCTTCTTTCACAAATATCTGAGGTATTCATACAAACTTGGATTATTTTGAGCATAATCTTATCTACTCATGACCCCATGTCTTCTCTGTATCTGAAACCTTCCTGAACAGTAAGATAGATGATGCTTCAAGTGCTTGGTTACTCCTTCTTCAGTCCAGGGACCTGGGGCCTCATGTGTCAAGTTTGTGCACGCTCAAAAACCTGCACTACACCCTTTTTCACTGCAAAGTTGAGATGTATCAAAACTGACGTTGACGCATAAGTGATGCTGGGTAACTGTTTGCATAACAAACTGCCAACTTTTACTCCTCAGACTGATTGATGTGCAAATCAGAGACATATGAACAATTAACCCCCAACACCCACAACCCAACCCCCACCCCCCCTCGACATTCGGGCATAACAGGTTCAATCCGGCCCGCGAGATGAGTTTGCGAAGTGTAAAATTCAGCTGCATTTTTTAATGACAGAAACTGCTGTTCTAATTGTGTCCACTGGATGTCGCAAAAATGTTTTATTTGTGATGTGTACATTTTCAGAATGTGCTTGTTCTATTTTGGGCCAAAGTAAAACAAAAAAAACAATCTGAATTTGTCGTACTTGTATTTTTAAGTTATCATGCCATGGTTTTCCCTGTCCCGCCAAGTGGAAATAGATTTTCCTCCATGCGGCCCCTGAGCTAAAATGACTTTGACACCCCTGCTGTAATGTGACTCATGTGAGCAGGTTACTGTATAAACACACATTTTGTTATAAGTTATAAAAATGTGTTCAGTTCTCAGAGACACATCAATGTCAGGCTGACAATCACTCTTCAGCTTTCTCCAAACACGAGAACAAAGCAGCTCCTACTGACTTGTGATTGGTCAGACCGTGCCCATCTTAATCACATGGCTAATTTCTATATAATAAATTGCGATGTAACACAATTGTATATCTTATATGCTCAGACAGTAATGTGTTTATATAAGTTTAGATTGTGTTATGATGTTTGTAATGGGGAAATACGTAAATGTGTCTTGTTTTCATTATTGCATTTAAGACAATATTAAAATGCCTTTATTTTGAAAAACAACTGCTGCGGAGTAGAAAACGGAAGTTGCTGGATTCTAGCGCATGCGCAAATGTACTTGAAGAAAAGAAAAGACGAAGACCGCAGGCTATGGTCTTTCGGAGATTCTTCGAATTCACGATCTTAAAGTCATATGATTCACAGCAATTATAGCAACAAATATCTCAATTCGTGTTTCCCAAAGCCACGAAATGTGCATTGAGTTTGGAGCGATATCTGAAGGGAAAATTGAAGACGTGATAGAAGATGGACGACTACTGCTATGCTAAGATGGCGACGTCCGCTAAAAGAGAACATGAAAGAGAATCAGCGCCACCAACGGAGAACAATCTGAAAAGCGAAGATGAAGGTGAGTGTGTTGCGTTCCCTCATTTGAAAGCTGTTTGAATTCCAAGCCCTAAAAATAGAAATTAGCCGACTTTGTTGAACAATGTAAACAAAGAACCTCGATCCAAAATGGCGGAAATGTCTGTTAGAAGTTACCGGTCGGTTAGAAGGGCCGGCCCGTGCCATAGGCCGTATAGGCAAATGCTAAGGGCGCCGTCCATCAGGGGGCGCCACGCCAGTGCCAGAAATGTTGGAGAAAAAAAAAAGTTGGTACTATTATTTCTAAATACAAAAAATAATCCCACGTTAATTAAAATGCAAAGTAAAGCCTATTTAATAGAAATATTATTTGTTACTACATTACGCCCCCCTTCCCCCGCACGGTGCGCCCCCTCCCTTCCCGTATCATGACTCTTTTTGGACGTCACCACATCAAAAAATCAACACAAGATGTCAAAACGGCCAAAACTGTCAGGTGCCCAGGGAAGAAAAAATAGAAAAGAAGAGGAGGAGAAACGAGAAAAAGACAGAGGTAGCAGGTAGGTAACGTTAGCCTACATGAAATTATTTGTCTTGACAGAATGTGATAGTAACCTGGCTTTTTAGCATTAAGCTAATGTTACATGATTCGGCAATTGCTAATCAATAAATAGCTAGTTCTGTTTTAACGTCGGATTAATATTGTGGAGGGGGCTAAATTGTTATGGAAAATAATAATGTAACGTTAGGTAATTACAGTACTCCCACCTTACATTCCTCAGGGACATTTGTATTAGATCTTTTAAGCAGGTGTTTTTTGTTTACAGTGTTATTGCCTTCTGGTTAGCTAATGTTTGCCCTGCAGGTAACAGTCACTTTTCCACCCCTTTATATATTAGGTATAGTTGTAAGCCTAGTTGTTAAAGGCCTACTGAAACCCACTACTACTGACCACGCAGTCTGATATATATATATATATATATATATATATATATATATATATATATCAATGATGCAATCTTAACATTGCAGCACATGCCAATACGGCCGGGTTAACTTATAAAGTGCAATTTTAAATTTCCCACTAAACTTCCGGTTGAAAACGTCTATGTATGATGACGTATGCGCTTGACGTCACCAGTTAAACGGAAGTATTGGAACACCATTGAATCCAATACAAAAAAGCTCTGTTTTCATCTCAAAATTCCACAGTATTCTGGACATCTGTGTTGGTGAATCTTTTGCAATTTGTTTAATGAACAATGAAGACTGCAAAGAAGAAAGTTGTAGGTGGGATCTGTGTGTTAGCGGCTGGCTGCAGCCACATAACCAGGAGGACTTTGACTTGGATAGCAGACGCGCTAGCCGACGCTAGCCGCCGACCGCACGGATGATCGGGTGAAGTCCTTCGTCCTTCCGTCGATCGCTGTAACGCAGGTGAGCACGGGTGTTGATGAGCAGATGAGGCCTGGCTGGCGTAGGTGGAGCGCTGATGTTTATCATAGCTCTGTGAGGTCCCATTGCTAAGTTAGCTTCAATGGCGTCGTTAGCAACAGCATTTTTAAGCTTCGCCAAGCTGGAAAACATTAACCGAGTAGTTACAGGTCCATGGTTTAATAGTATTGTTGATTTTCTGTCTATCCTTCCAGCCAGGGGTTTATGTATTTTGTTTCTATCTGCATTTGAGCCCGATGCTATCACGTTAGCTCCGTAGCTAAAGTGTTTCGCCAATGTATTGTCGTGGAGATAAAAGTCACTGTGAATGTCCATTTCACGTTCTCGACTCTCATTTTCAAGAGGATATAATATCCAGTGTTTCCCATAAACTGCCAAGATACCTGTGGCGGTGGGGGCGTGGCTATGGGCGTGGTCACCATGACATCATCGATTCATTTGCATAATTTACTACAATGATATGATTTTCTCTAAAAAGGCTAAAAAAATGTATACATACTAATTAATAATAACAGTTTTGTTTTAAACGTCCATCCATACATCCATTTTACAATATAATTACAACACTTTATGTACATATTTATATACAGATTTGAACAATAAGTTATTCACTGAAATATATTTATTAATTGTGGTTCTTACAAAAAATATATCTTATAAAATATAAAAGCTAAAATGTCTCAAAGCTCTGCCCCTTTAATTAGTGCATACTAAATAATTTAACTTTAGACTACTACTACAACCATATTATTTACCAGCAACATAAAGTGAAACAGAGGCAGAGGTGTCCTGCCACAGTCAGTAACAAATAAACAGAAAACAGTAGTGGTCAAATACAAATAAGGCAACAAGAGAAGTATCCTACACTTCTCTTTTGTAAAGTAAATCTGAACAGCCGATATGGGCATCTACATTAACTATATGATTTGCCTGAGAAGCTGGACAGGGAAAAAAAATAAAATAAAATAATTTTTTTTAAATTTGTGGCGGACGTAATTATTTTGTGGCGGGCCGCCACAAATAAATGAATGTGTAGGAAACACTGGTATCCGAGGTGGTTTAAAATACAAATCCGTGATCCACAATAGAAAAAGGAGAAAGTGTGGAATCCAATGAACCCTTGTACCTTAGTTACGGTCAGAGCGAAAAAAGATACGTCCTCCACTGCACTGTAGTCCTTCATTCTCACTTTCCTCATCCACAAATCTTTCATCCTCGCTCAAATTAATGGGGTAATCGTCGCTTTCTCGGTCCGAATCGCTCTCGCTGCATTGTAAACAATGGGGAAATGTGAGAAGCCTTTCAACCGGTGACGTCACGCTACTTCCGGTAGAGGCAAGGCTTTTTTTTATCAGCGAGCAAAAGTTGCGAACTTTATCGTCGATGTTCTATACTAAATCCTTTCAGCAAAAATATGGCAATATCGCGAAATGATCAAGTATGACACATAGAATGGATCTGCTATCCCCGTTTAAATAAAAACAATTCATTTCAGTAGGCCTTTAAAGTGCACATCATTCATGTTAATTAAGCAATATCACATGAGAGGGAATGCTGTTTTTTAATTTGAGCACTGCTGTGATTCGGTTAAAGATAATCATAACATAACATTCTCATATAATATATTATACTGTTACTTTGCATTCTGCTATTCAGCATTTCACTGTAATGATGGCAATAAATTGAATCTAATCTAATTTGCATATCAGTTAACATCATACATATATCTCTTTGGTTTTTCATCTATATTATATCATTTCATTTTATTCCTGGAATCATATGTTTTTATTATTAGACTGTAATAGTCAATGGTGTCACATACTCCTCTCTTCAGATGCACTGTTGAAGTTTCTAAATCCCACCCCTGGGCCATCTACCACATCTACCGCTGCTGCCTCCACTTCAGCAGCACAACCCAGCCATGATGCAGCAGCATCAAGCGCTCCTCCTGCTGCACCAATAGACCCTGCTGACTGGCCTTCGGCTTTAACTGAAAAAGTACGAACAGAGTTAGTTCACAGAGGTCCATTTGTAATTGATAGTGACTTCACATTCCCGAAACAGAAAGACGGACGAAGGTGTCAGCATGATTATTTAAACAGACTCTTAATCAATGGGGAAAAGGTGAGAAGAACCTGGCTTATGTACTCGAAAAAAGAAGATAGCTTGCACTGCTTCTGCTGCAAAATGTTTTCCAAGAGAGATTACAAACTGAGTAGGGAAGGTCTGAAGGACTGGAAAAATGCAAGCCACTTGCTCAAGGTCCATGAGGAAAGCCAGGAGCATAATGCTCACATGGCAACATGGAAGGACTTGGAGGTCCGTTTTGCGAAAGGACTCACAATAGATAAACAAGAGATGGCACTTGCTGAGGCTGAGAGAAAAAGGTGGCGTGAAGTTCTACATCGTTTGGTGGCAATAATTCAGTCCTTAGCTGAAAGAAACGTGGCTTTCAAATTCAGGGGGTCCACGGACACATTAAATAAACCAGACAATGGCAATTTTCTGAAAGAAGTGGAGCTTATGGCCAAATTTGATCCAGTGATGAAGCAGCATGTCAGTAGAGTAGAAAGTGGAGCTGGCAGTCACGTACATTATCTGGGAAAAAGAAAAACAATCCAAAATGAACTGATTGACTCCATCAGTTCAAGAATACTAAAACGCATTGTGGAAGAGATCAAAACATCAAAGTATTTCTCCATCATTTTAGATTGCACACCTGATCTGAGTCATAAGGAACAGCTCTCTGTCATAGTCAGGATAGTGTCACAAGAAGACATACCACAAGTTAAAGAGCATTTCCTGGGCTTTCTTGTTGCAGAGGAATCAACAGGAGATCATTTGTCAACTCATCCTAAAACAGTTAGAGGAGCTTAACATTCCTTTTGAAGACTGCAGAGGACAGTCTTATGACAATGGGGCCAACATGAAGGGAAACAATAAAGGGGTTCAGGCAAGGTTGCTTTTTTTGTCCCATGTGGTGCCCACACTTTAAATCTGGTAGTAGCTGATGCTGCAAAAAGCTCACCAGATGCCCTTGGCTACTTTGGGCATTTAGCAAAGTTATTCAAGCTCTTCTCAGCCTCCACCCATAGGTGGGGTGTCCTCCTGAAACATGTTAAAACCACTTTGAAATCATGGGCTGAGACCAGATGGGAAAGCAGGATAAAAAGCATTGAGGCAGTCAGATATCAGGCTCGGCAAGTCAGAGAGGCTCTTCTGGAGGTGAGGGAAACAACTACAGACACTGTGGTGAGAGTTGAAGCCCAGTCTTTGGCTGAGGAGATTGGATCCTATCGTTTTTGCATTTGTACAGCCATCTGGTATGACATTCTCAGCAAGATCCAGTATGTGAGTAAACTCATGCAGCTCGATGTGGCTGTCGACTTGCTGAAGAAAACCAAAGATTCCCTCACCAGCTACAGAAACACTGGATTTTCTGATGCACAGACAATGGCAAAGGAGATGTGTGATGAAATGAATGTGGAGGCTGAACTCAAACAAAAGCGATTGAGAACCACCAAAAGGCACTTCGGTTATGAGTCTCCAGATGAGCCCATACAAGATGCACTTAAAAAAATGGAAACCACATTTTTTAATGTGGTGGTGGATACAGCCATCTCTTCACTCGATGAGAGATTTCAGAGCCTTGGAGAGGTGAATGACAAGTTTGGAGTACTCCTCAATTTCCACAACTTACAAAAAGAAGAGCTGCTACAGCAGTGCCAAACCCTGAGTACTACTCTGACCCATGACAGCCAGCTGGACATTGATGGCACAGAACTTGCAATGGAATTGCAGAATTTCCCACCATTGCCATCAAAGAACATGACAAACATGGAACTCTTGAGCTTCCTGCATGAGAAGAAGCTGGCAGAAATTTACCCCAACATGGAGGTTGCTCTGAGAATCTCTGCCACTCTTCCTGTTACAGCGGCTGCTGCTGAAAGAAGCTTCTCTAAGCTCAAACTCATTCAAACCTACCTGAGATCTACTATGATGCAAGAACGTCTCAGTGGACTTTCCATCATAAGCATAAATCATGTGGTCTCAAATCAGTTGTCATAGGATGATGTTGTAGATGACTTTGCTGCAAGAAAGACTAGGAGAGTAAGGCTGTAGCAGGTGATGTGAGGTTGATGAGGGGGTGGTGTACAGTCATTTGTAAGTCATTCTAGTTAATGCAATATTAAAAAGCACAAATAGAGAACTCTGTAGGATTCCCTTTTTTTGTAATATAGTTGTTAAAGTCATACTGGTTTGATATCTTGTTTTGTGCAGTGCCTTATTTATATAGTATTTTTAATGTATTTTATGCAACTTGTTGACACATTTTATTTTGTGTTTATGGATGTAAAAAATATTGTATTTCGTATATTCATTTTTTATTTTTTGTATTCATTTATTTATTCATTTTTTTTTATCTTGTTAACTATTCTGATTGTTGATTTGCTTTCTTTAAGTAAAAAAAAAGGTCAAAGACAAAGCTATTCGGTTTCTTGTGAGTATATACACTTCACTGCCGATGTGGGGGGCGCCACCTAAAATTTTGCCTAGGGTGCCAGATTGGTTAGGGCCGGGCCTGACCGCAGTAGTAAACAGTAGGCAAGCAACGATACTTGGTATAATCCTGCGTGAATCCGCCTTTATTGACCGTGATCCTGTGTGTCTGAGAATGTGTGTGTGTTTGTGTACGTTACACAACATGTACTAAAGAACTCTGCAGACCCTTTTTTTTTTTTTTTTATACATTTTGAGTTTGTGGATAAAAACATTTTGTCCCTGAAATAGTCATTAAACTTGTTTAATGTGTATTTTACCTCACATTCAAACTGCACTTTCATGTACTTTTATTAAATATAAAACTCCACAATCGGGGCACCGCTTGCCTTTTTCCAAGCTCTGGTAAAAAGTACTGACGTTTTCAAGTCATTAAAGAATACAAATTATTATTTGAAAATATTGTTTAGTAAATGTTAACTTGAAATAAAAATCCTACAGTATTCAATACACCACTAATACTTTGTTTCCTGCAGAATGTTTGTGGTGACAAGCAAAACAAAACTAAAGAACCTTGAGAGGAAAAAAGGTTGTTCTTTTTACCCCCACAAAATGTACAGAAAAGAAGCAAAACGATGGTCTTAAAACCAGGTACGGCCTGAAGCGTGGGTGACCTGTACCGTTACACCTCTAGTAAACACAATTATAGATATGAACAAAATGACAGTTGTCAGCTGTGAGCATATATTACCTCCATCAAACATGGCGGAAATGTCTGTTACAAGATACTGTGGTAGTAAATAGTAGGGATGCAACTGTACTCGCTATTATCCTGCACGGGACAATACGCTTTTAATGTAAAAAATATATATATATATTTATATTAATCGAGATTGGATGGCATTTACTTTGTATTTTTTTGTTTAGCACTTAGCAATAGTGCTTCTTGCTTTATCTGCTTATCAGTCAGCTTCTAAAACTTGTAGCTCATCCTCCTTATATTCAGGCTCAAAAATATAAGGTTCTGGATCATAATTAGTCCCAAAGTATTCTTTGATGGCACTCATGAAGTCTGCCTTTATTAGTAATAGTTGGTGGTGTTGTTGAAGGAAATAGCGAACGTTGTTATGCGTCTGTGAAAATAATGCGCCGCCGTTTGCTTAAAATGATAAAAAATTATAAAAATACGTAAATATTACATGTTATTATGAATGTGCCTGTTATTACATCACATATATACTTACAGCGTGTATATAAAAAGTTAATGGAAGCTTTTGGCAATTTGTTAGTTTTTTATAGGCGAAATAGAGTGCATCCCCATTACCTGCATTGTTAGCTGACTTTTGCTAACGTTTATTTATGAGTTAGAATGAGTGATGGGCAGTAGTGCACAACAAGTAGCGACGTTATGTAGCTTAACTACAGTTCCCAGTAGCGTGGCGTTAGCCTCACTCCTTTTTGAACCCGTAGTGATTCCTGTAGCTTAGCTATTTTCCACCCATGTAGTGACGTAGCATCCATCAAACGCTACAAAGAGAGAAAATAGACTGCTAATCAAGGGCTGGGAAAACACCAAAAAATATTGCTATAATAATTGTAATTTATTGTTACTATGATTGTTAGATTACGTGTTATTTATGTGTTACTAATGTATATCTGGTTGTTCTTTTAGATTATATTCAATATTTAGTTTTGGTGGTACTGTTTTTACGTTTCCAAAATAATAAATAATGGTGTTATTTATCGTGATTCCAAAATCACTCAAAATAATTGTCATTATGTTTTGCCATAATTGTCCAGCCAGTTTATCGTGAAGTCCTTTCCAATACCTCGTCTAGGGCTGGACGAGGTATTGGAAAGGACTTCACGATAAACTATGTATCACGGTACTTGAGTCACGATACAATAGTCTATTCTAATATTGTGACATGGAGTTTTACTGTGATTTTTACAAAGTCACTGAGAAATTTAAATGTAAAGAGCTTAAAGTAAATGTGGTAAATATGTACACTAGATGCCAGTTATAATTTATTGGACAAATTGTGTCAAAAACAAAGTAAATGAAATTATAATTCTTTTTCTTGAATTTAATATGTAAAAAAGTCCTCTACTTCTTAACTACAGACTTCTTTCAGATAGAATGCACTACAAAGACAAGATATTTGATGTTCAAACTGATAAACTTTTTTTTTTTTTTTTGCAAATAATAATTTACTTAGAATTTCATGGCTGCAACACCTGCCAAAGTAGTTGGGAAAGGGCATGTTCACCACTGTGTTACATCACCTTTTCTTTTAACAACACTCAATAAACGATTGGGAACTGAGGAAACTAATTGTTGAAGCTTTGAAAGTGGAATTCTTTCCCATTCTTGTTTTATGTAGAGCTTCAGTCGTATTTTACGCTTCATAATGCGCCACACATTTTCGATGGGAGACAGGTCTGGACTGTAGGCGGGCCAGGAAAGTACCCGCACTCTTTTTTTACGAAGCCACGCTGTTGTAACACGTGCTGAATGTGGCTTGGCATTGTCCTGCTGAAATAAGCAGGGGCGTCCATGAAAAAGACGGCACTTAGATGGCAGCATATGTTGTTCCAAAACCTGTATGTACCTTTCAGCATTAATGGCGCCTTCACAGATGTGTAAGTTACCCATGCCTTGGGCACTAATGCACCCCCATACCATCACAGATGCTGGCTTTTGAACTTTGCGTCGATAACAGTCTGGATGGTTCGCTTCCCCTTTGGTCCGGATGACACGATGTCGAATATTTCCAAAAACAATTTGAAATGTGGACTCGTCAGACCACAAAACACTTTTCCACTTTGCATCAGTCCATCTTAGATGATCTCGGGCCCAGAGAAGCCGGCGGCGTTTCTGGGTGTTGTTGATAAATGGCTTTCGCTTTGCATAGTAGAGCTTTAACTTGCACTTACAGATGTAGCGACCAACTGTATTTAGTGACAGTGGTTTTCTGAAGTGTTCCTGAGCCCATGTGGTGATATCCTTTAGAGATTGATGTCGGTTTTTGATACAGTGCCGTCTGAGGGATTGAAGGTCACGGTCATTCAATGTTGCTTTCTGGCCATGCTGCTTACGTGGAGTGATTTCTCCAGATTCTCTGAAACTTTTGATGATATTATGGACCGTAGATGTTGAAATCCCTAAATTTCTTGCAATTGCACTTTGAGAAACGTTGTTCTTAAACTGTTTGACCATTTGCTCACGCAGGTGTGGACAAAGGGGTGTACCTCGCCCCATCCTTTCTTGTGAAAGACTGAGCATTTTTTGGGAAGCTGTTTTTATACCCAATCATGGCACCCACCTGTTCCCAATTAGCCTGCACACCTGTGGGATGTTCCAAATAAGTGTTTGATGAGCATTCCTCAACTTTATCAGTATTTATTGCCACCTTTCCCAACTTCTTTGTCATGTGTTGCTGGCATCAAATTCTAAAGTTAATGATTATTTGCACAAAAAAAAACGTTTATCAGTTTGAACATCAAATATGTTGTCTTTGTAGCATATTCAACTGAATATGGGTTGAAAAGGATTTGCAAATCATTGTATTCCGTTTATATTTACATCTAACACAATTTCCCAACTCATATGGAAACGGGGTTTGTATAAATAAAGTGAGCAAGTTGTAACTAATCGACGGCCTCGTCCTTCCGACCAAAGAGCGGAGCTTTATGGACCCAGTGTTACCCCCGACAAAACATGGGCCCTGGAGGGAACGTCTCCCCTGCGCTCCTCGACCACGGTCTGGGAGCCCACAAACAGGAAAGGTGTAAAGCAACCCTTGCAGAGCGGCTCCCTTTTTAAAGTGTCACCTTTATTGTTAGTTTAGAAGCCCAAATACCTCCATATTGCACTTCACGCACCCTCTTTATTAACCAGTAGAATTGTCCTTTGTTGCCTTTCTTCCTCTCCACCATGTTATTGCTTGTATGCACTTTGTGTGTGCGTTTTGACACACTCAACATTAGCGGCATTCAGATTAAAGAACGGTATCAGCATTGAGATTAAAGAACGGTACAGGTACCTTTCAAAAGTGGTATAGTACCGATTTCAATTGATTAGTACTGCAATACTTTATTAGTAGCAGTATACTGTACAACCCTACTACACACATATACAGTACATAGACGAAATTGTGTTTTTGTTGTTTGTGTCTTGCAGACGTCCAGCAGCTGATCGGTAATCCAGAAGAAGTTTCCCCTCAGTTAGGGGGGAGCTCCACTTTGAAGCAGGAGACTCCACAACCACCCTGCATTAAAAAGGAAGAGGAGGAACTCTGCATCACTCAGGAGGGAGAGTGTCTTCTAGGACGAGAGGAAGCTGATTACACCAAGTTTCCACTGAGTATTCTCTCTGTGAAGACTGAAGATGATGAAGAGAAACCACAAGTAGACAACCTCTTAGCTCCACTATCAGATAGTGAGGCTGAAGACGAGGTTGAAGAACCTTTGAGCAGCGATACAGACTGTGAAGGTGATATGAGGACTCACATTGACAACAAACACTCTGAATGCTCTACAAAGAAGACAGGTGAAAAATGTTTGAGCTGCTCAGTTTGTGGCAAAAGCTTTTCTCAAAATAGCTATTTGACTCAACACATGAGAACACACACAGGTGAAAAACCATTTAGTTGTTCAGTTTGTGGCAACAGCTTTTCTCAAAATAGCTCTTTGAAGCGACACATGAGAACACACACAAGGGAAACACCATGTAAGTGTTCAGTTTGTGGCAAAAGCTTTTCTCAAAATTGCTCTTTGGAGCGACACATGAGAACACACACAAGGGAAAAACCATGTAAGTGTTCAGTTTGTGGCAAAAGCTTTTCTCAAAAAAGCCATTTGACTCGACACATGAGAATGCACACAGGAGATAAACCATTTAATTGTGCAGTTTGTGGCGAAAGCTTTTCCCGAAATTTGACTCAACACATGAGAACACACACAGGTGAAAAACCATTTAATTGTTCAGTTTGTGGCAAAAGCTGTTCTGTTAAAAGATATTTGACTCAACACATGAGAACACACACAGGTGAAAAACCATTTAATTGTTCAGTTTGTGGCAAAAGCTTTTCTTTTAAGGGCAGTTTGATTGAACATGAGAACACACACAAATGAAAAACCATATAAGTGTTCAGTTTGTGGCAAAAGCTTTTCTGTTAAGAGAATATTGACTCGACACATGAGAACACACTGGACTAAGACCATTTAATTGTTCAGTGTGTGGTAAAAGCTTTCCTCTAAGCGGCTCTTTGTGTCGAGAACACACACTGGAGAAAAACCATTTAGTTGTTCAGTGTGCTGTAAAAGGTTCCCACATAATGCAGCCGCAGTAAAACACATAAGAACACACAAGGGAAAATAACCAATTAGCTGTTTAGTTTGTGGTATGTTGCTCATATGTGGCGACATCCACCCTACCCAGGACCTTCTCACTGCTTCTTTCACAAATATCTGAGGTATTCATACAAACTTGGATTATTTGAAGCATAATCTTATCTACTCATGACCCCATGTCTTCTCTGTATCTGAAACCTTCCTGAACAGTAAGATAGATGATGCTTCAAGTGCTTGGTTACTCCTTCTTCAGTCCAGGGACCTGGGGCCTCATGTGTAGTTTGCGCACGCTCAAAAACCTGCACTACACCCTTTTTCACTGCAAAGTTGAGATGTATCAAAACTGACGTTGACGCATAAGTGATGCTGGGTAACTGTTCCCATAAAAAAGTGCCAACTTTTACTCCTCAGACTGATTTATGTGCAAATCAAAGACATATGAACAATTAACCCCCAACCCAACCCCCAACCCAACCCCCACCTCCCTCGACATTCGGGCATAACAGGTTCAATCCGGCCCACAAGATGAGTTTGCGAAGTGTAAAATTCAGCTGCATTTTTTTAATGAAAGAAACTGCTGTTCTAAATGTGTCCACTGGATGTCACAATAGCAATTCTGTTAGGTAAGCAAAAACGTTATACAGGGGTGAGCAAGTATACCAAGCAAGAGGTACACGGTAAAGCGGGGCTGTGACTCCTCCCCCTCCACCCAACAGGAGTAAAATAACCCATCAGCATAGTTCTGTGAAAATGATTGTCTTCTGTGCAAATGTAAAGAAAGTGAACAGTGTGTGATTTACTGCAATACTGTCAGTCTTTTAACTTTTTATTTGTGCTTTGTTGAAATTGTTCACACATTGCACAGCTTTTATTTTCCTATCAATACACATTATGTCTAGAAGACAGGAAGTAACTCAACACTCTTGAATAGTTTCTACCTCAGTGTGTATGGTTTGTTGAGTTAGCACAGGATTAATATGTGGAAATGACAAATGAGGTAGTTGATACATAGAATAGTTTTTATTCATGCTTTATTTTGTTTTTTGTTCAATCCTAGATGGGTTGTGACTTAAAGTTTAATTGCTTTGTAGAAACACTGAGATTAAGTCTAAATTCATTGTGTTCTTCAAGCATACTTGCCAACCTTGAGACCTCCGAATTCAGGAGATGGGGGGGAGGGGTTAAGGGGGCATGATGTCACTAAGATGACAAATCAAAACAACACTAAATTAAAGTGCACTTTTTGTACAGAACGCCACTACAATAGTTTAAAACAACTAAAGTGCACTTTTGTGCATGATGTCACACAAGATATTTCAATAAGTGTCAAATAAAAATGAGCTGCATAATAGGAAATCAAATAGTGCATGTGGTAGGTTCATGCGGACGTTATCTCCTTCTGTTGTTGACTATTTTTTTCATACGGTGTTGATCTTGAAATGTTTGCCTCGGCATTTTTATGGTGTGGGCGTGTGGCACCGAATGGAGATGTTGACATGCTGAGTAAGCACTCTTCATTCTCTAGCGGGTGACTTTTCAAATGATGCTACACATTAGCAGTAATGCTACTTTTTGTAGCAATGCTTTTTCCCCACACTTGACAAATTACGGTTGTCTGTTCGACATATTCCCACTTGAAGCCAAACCACCGCCAGACGATGGACCCCCTGCTGTTTTTCTTGGGAATTAATTCTTCCTTCATTTGCTACCAGATTTGCAACTTCTTTCTCTCGTATTACCACTCGCACCACAGCTAGCTTTAGCCATGCTGCTACCTCTCTGCTGCGCGAGGGCGTATACGTATGTGACATATGACGTGACAGTATGCTACATATGTAAGAAGGTGCGCTCGCTGCCTGTGAGAAGGAGAGACGAGAAAGAGTGGGAAGAGCCTGCAGTGTAATGTCCGCAGCTAAAAGCAACTGCGTGAGAACGTATACTCAAATATCCCGGTATAGTCATTTTCTATATCGCACAGAGACAAACCCGCGATGTATCGCATATATCGATATATCGCCCAGCCCTAGCTCATCCTCCTTATATTCAGGCTCAAAAATATAAGGTTCTGGATCATAATTTGTCCCAAAGTATTCTTTGATGGCACTCATGAAGTCTGCCTTTTATAAGTAATAGTTGGTGTTGTTGTTGTTGAAGGAAGTAGCAAACGTTGTGATGCATCTGTGAAAATAATGCGCCGCCGTTTGCTTAAAATGATGAAAATACGTAAATATTACATGTTATTATGAATGTGCCTGTTATTACAGTACATATATACTTACAGCGTGTATATACAAAGTTGCTGGAAGCTTTTGGATATTTCAGTTCCCAGTAGCGTGGCGTTAGCCTCTCTCCTTTTTGAACCCGTAGTGATTCCTGTAGCTTAGCTATTTTTTGACCCATGTAGTGACGTAGCGTCCATCAAACGCTACAAAGAGAGAAAATAGACTGCTAATCAAGGGCTGGAATGAAGACAAAAAATATTCCTACAATCATTATAATTTCTTGGTGTTGAAGGAAATAGCGAACGTTGTGATGCGTCTGTGAAAATAATGCGCTGCCGTTTGCTTAAAATGATAAAAAAATTATGAAAATATGTAAATATTACATGTTATTATGAATGTGCCTGTTATTACATTACATATATACTTACAGCGTGTATAAAAAAAGTTGATGGAAACTTTTGGCTATTTGTTAGTTTTTATAGGCGAAATAGAGTGCATCCCCATTACCTGCATTGTTAGCTGACTTTTGCTAGTGTTTATTTACGAGTTAGAATCAGTGATGGGCAGTAGTGCACAACAAGTAGCGACGCTATGTAGCTTAACTACAGTTCCCAGTAGCGTGGCGTTAGCCTAGATCCTTTTTGAACCCGTAGTGATTCCTGTAGCTTAGCTATTTTTCGACCCATGAAGTGACGTAGCGTCCATCAAACGCTACAAAGAGAGAAAATAGACTGCTAATCAAGGGCTTGGAAAACACCAAAAAATATTGCTATAATAATTGTAATTTATTGTTACTATGATCGTTATTTTACGTGTTATTTATGTTACTAATGTATATCTGGTTGTTCCTTTAGATTATATTTAAAATTGAGTTTTGGTGGTACTATTTTTACAATTTGTGATTCCAAAATCACTCAAAATAATTGTGATTATTATGTTTTGCCATAATTGTCCAGCCCTAGACGAGGTATTGGAAAGGACTTCATGATAAACTATGTATCACGGTACTTGAGTCACGATACAGTAGTCTATTGTAATATTGTGACATGGAGTTTTACTGCCATTTTTACAAAGTCACTGAAAAATGTAAATTTAAACAGCTTTAAATGATGTTGTAAATATGTACACTAGATGTAAGTTATAATATATTGTACAAATTGTGTCAAAACCAAAGTAAATAAAATGATCATTGCAATTGTATAGAAAGTGGATCACATTTTTTGCATTTAATATCTAAAAAAGTCCTCTACTTCTGAACTACAGACTTCTTTGAGATATATATTATCTTTATTAGTTTTGTGATGTACACTATATTGCCAAAAGTATTTGGCCACCCATCCAAATGATGAGAATCAGGTGTCCTAAACACTTGGCCCGGTGTATAAAATCAAGCACTTAGGCATGGAGACTGTTTCTACAAACATATGTGAAAGAATGGGCCGCTCTCAGTGATTTCCAGCGTGGAACTGTCATAGGATGCCACCTGTGCAACAAATCCAGTCGTGAAATGTCCTTGCTTCTAAATATTCCAAAGCCAACTTTATTATAAGAAAAAAAAAGAGTTTGGGAACAACAGCAACTCAGCCACCAAGTGGTAGGCCACGTAAACTGACAGAGAGGGGTCAGTATTGTAGTGGATTGTCCGAAGCTTAAACAGGCAACAAAAGTAGTTTAGTACAAACAGTTTATTTACCCATTAGTCAAAAGTGCAAGTCAGATTGAGTTGTTGACAACCGTCCTCCGGAGGACACAAGAATCAAACAAAATCTCTCCCTTGTCCTGGTCTCCTCTCCATTTTTATCTGTCCTTCGTGCGTCAGTCAGTTCTCTTCTCGTGCGTCACAGATTTGTTGTTTTTGATCTGTCTGTTCCATAACAACCTCGTATCTCTTAGTCATACTTAGACAATTTAAACATTCTGTAGACAGGTTGGCATGACTCCATATTCACTTTTGTCCCACATCCTGGTCCATTCAATGGCACAGAATAGAAGAGGAATGAAATGAGCAGACATTCTTAATACACACGAAATATAGTTCAAAGGTCAGAAATTCCACAACAGCATAGTGCAAAGACTTTCTGCACAGTCAGTTGCTACAGAGCTCCAAACTTCATGTGACCTTCCAATTAGCCCACGTACAGTACGCAGAGAGCTTCATGGAATGGGTTTCCATGGCCGAGCAGCTGCATCTAAGCCATACATCACCAAGTCCAATGCAAAGCGTGGGATGCAGTGGTGTAAAGCACGTTGCCACTGGACTCTAGAGCAGTGGAGACGCCTTCTCTGGACTGATGAGTCACGCTTTTCCATCTGGCAATCTGATGGACCAGTCTGGGTTTGGAGGTTGCCAGGAGAACATTTTACATTTCAGACTGCATTTTGCCGAGTGTGAAATTTGGTGGAGGAGGAATTATGGTCTGGGGTTGGTTTTTCAGGAGTTTTTCAGCCCCTTAGCTCCGGTGAAAGGAGCTTTGAATGCTCCAGGACACCAAAACATTTTGGACAATTCCATGGGATGACACTTCCAGTTCATATGTGAGTAAAGGCAGGTGGCCAAATACTTTTTTTTTTTACAATATAGTGTATTTCAATATTGTCGAAGCAAATGTTTTCTACTTTCTGTGACTCTAGCTTAGCTTTTCTGAGTCTATGACAAGTCATGTAAACATTGATCCATCATTCTGGCAAGGCACTAAATGAATGGCCATGAAACACTACACACTAGGGTTGTCCCTATACCAATAATGTAGTACTTTAACTTTAACTTACATGTATAGATACTTTTCCAAATAAAGGGAACTACGAACATTTTCAATATTGGGTTTATTTTAACCAAAAATCTTAAACTACATTGAACACTTACAGTCAAAGAACAATTTTACAAGGTTAAAAAACAAATTAAAAGGCATTAAACACATCGGGCTTTTCTTGTTGCACTCAAATAACAGTTTACAATTTCCCATATTACATATAGTCTGCTATAATCAAGGATTAGATTAGAACAAAAAGTTCTACTGACATATTAAATGATTCATGATTTATGGTTGCCACTCCTGGTCTGTGCTTTAAAGGCCTACTGAAAGCCACTACTACCGACCACGCAGTCTGATAGTTTATATATCAATGATGAAATCTTAACATTGCAACACATGCCAATACGGCCGGGTTAACTTATAAAGTGCAATTTTAAATATCCCGCTAAACTTCCGGTTGAAAATGTCTATGTATGATGACGTATGCGCGTGACGTCAATCGTTGAAACGGAAGTATGCGGATACAAAAAACTCTGTTTTCATCCCAAAATTCCACAGAATTCTGGACATCTGTGTTGGTGAATCTTTTGCAATTTGTTTAATGAACAATGGAGACTGCAAAAAAGAAAGTTGTAGGTGGGATCAGTGTATTAGCGGCGGACTACAGCAACACAACCAGGAGGACAGAGATGGATAGCAGACGCACTAGCCGCCGAACTCACCTTAACTTCCTCCGTCTCGCCGACAGCATCTGTGATCGGGTGAAGTCCTTAGTCGCACCGTCGATCGCTGGAACGCAGGTGTGCACGGGTGTTGATGAGCAGATGAGGGCTAGCTGGCGTAGGTAGATAGCTAATGTTTTTAGCATAGCTCTGTGAGGTCCGGTTGCTAAGTTAGCTTCAATGGCGTTGTTAGCAACAGCATTGTTAAGCTTCGCCAGGCTGGAAAGCATTAACCGTGTAGTTACATGTCCATGGTTTAATAGTATTGTTGATCTTCTGTCTATCCTTCCAGTCAGGGGTTTATTTATTTTGTTTCTATCTGCATTTAAGCACGATGCTATCACGTTAGCTCCGTAGCTAAAGACCTTCGCCAATGTATTGTCGTGGAGATAAAAGGCACTGAATGTCCATTTCGCGTTCTCGACTCTCATTTTCAAGAGGATATAGTATCCGAGGTGGTTTAAAATACAAATCCGTGATCCACAATAGAAAAAGAGAGTGTGGAATCCAATGAGGACTAGTACCTAAGTTACGGTCAGAGCGAAAAAAGATATGTCTTACACTGCATTCTAGTCCGTCACTCTAACGTCCCTCATCCACAAATCTTTCATCCTCGCTCAAATTATGGGGTAATCGTCGCTTTCTCGGTCCGAATCGCTCTCGCTGCATTGTAAACAATGGGGAAATGTGAGGAGCCTTTCAACTGTTGACGTCACGCTACTTCCGGTACAGGCAAGTTTTTTTTTTTATCAGCGACCAAAAGTTGCGAACTTTATCGTCGATGTTCTCTACTAAATCCTTTCAGCAAAAATATGGCAATATCGCGAAATGATCAAGTGTGACACATAGAATGGATCTGCTATCCCCGTTTAAATAAAAAAAATTCATTTCAGTAGGCCTTTAAGAAAAATACAATTATTAATGATTAATTAAGTACTAAAAACGAAACTATGAATAAATGTACACAGATAAGCCATGTAGCAGGTAAAACACATTTATTAAAGACAAAACACAAAATGTAGAAATGTCTTACAAAATGTAGTCATTTCACTTGCATTAGTTGACTGCTAATTGGGCAGTTTTAACTGTGCTAATATTTGGCATCAAGTTCTACGTATCTACATGTGCACAGCAGGGGAGCTGGTTAACTTATGAGAGTAGTATGTGTGTTTGTGAGAATGTCAACGTGTTGTCTGAGTGACGTCAGTGAGTGAGCGGGCGAGTAAAGAGAGAGCAGCAGGACAGGTGTAACAACTACATTATACCTGTCACTATTTAAACTCCTTGTGCAGATCTGAATGCTTATTATTTAAATGTTGACCTAAGTCTGAAGCAAAGGTGGTAATACTAATCACCACATTTGGCAAGGCATGTTTTAAAGCAGCTGTTGTGAGAGTAGTGTATGTGTGTGTGCACCTTTAAGAGTGGCAGTATGTGGGCTGAGTGACGTGAGTAAGTGTAAGACCCAGTGTTACCCCCGACAAAACATGGGCCCTGGAGGGAACGTCTCCCCTGCACTCCTCGACCACGGTCTGGGAGCCGACAAACAGGAAAGGTGTACAGCAACCCTTGCAGAGCGGCGGCTCCGTGTTTAAAGTGTCACCTTTATTGTTAGTTTAGAAGCCCAAATACCTCCATATTGCACTTCACGCACCCTCTTTATTAACCAGTAGAATTGTCCTTTGTTGCCTTTCTTCCTCTCCACCATGTTATTGCTTGTATGCACTTTGTGTGTGCGTTTTGACACACTCAACATCATGCGCCTCAGCTCTGTAGTCACCGCCACACAGCAACATTCAGATGAAAGAACGGTTCCGGTACTTTTCAAAGGTGGTATAGTACCGATTTCAATTGATTAGTACAGCGGTACTTTATTAGAAGCAGTATACTGTACAACCCTACTACACACACATACAGTACATAGAAGAAAGTGTGTTTTTGTTGTTTGTGTCTTGCAGACGTCCAGCAGCTGATCGGTAATCCAGAAGAAGTTTCCCCTCAGTTAGGGGGGAGCTCCACTTTGAAGCAGGAGACTCCACAACCACCCTGCATTAAAAAGGAAGAGGAGGAACTCTGCATCACTCAGGAGGGAGAGTGTCTTCTAGGACGAGAGGAAGCTGATTACACCAAGTTTCCACTGAGTATTCTCTCTGTGAAGACTGAAGATGATGAAGAGAAACCACAAGTAGACAACCTCTTAGCTCCACTATCAGATAGTGAGGCTGAAGACGAGGTTGAAGAACCTTTGAGCAGTGATAAAGACTGTGAAGGTGATATGAGGACTCACATTGACAACAAACACTCTGAATGCTCTACAAAGAAGAGAGGTAAACAATGTTTGAGCTGTTCAATTTGTGGTCAAAGTTTTACTAAAAAGAGCCGTTTGACTCGACACATGAGAACACACACAGGTGAAAAACCATTTAAATGTTCAGTTTGTGGCAAAAGCTTTTCTCGAAATAGCCATGTGGCTCAACACATGAGAACACACAAAGGTAAAAAACATTTAACTGTTCGATTTGTGGTAAAAACTATTCTATTTTGAGCAGTTTGACTCGACACATGAAAAAACACAGAAATGAAAAAACATTTAATTGTTCAGTTTGTGGCAAAAGCTTTTCTGTTAAGAGCCATTTGACTCAACGCATGAGAACACACACAGGTGAAAAACTATTTAATTGTTCAGTTTGTGGCAAAAGCTTATCTCAAAATAGCTGTTTGACTCGACACATGAGAACACACACAGGAGAAAAAACATTTAGTTGTTCAGTGTGCTGTAAAAGGTTCACACATAATGCAGACGCAGTAAAACACATAAGAACACACAAGGGAAAATAACTGTCCATCCATTTTCTAACACTTGTCCCGTTCGGTATTGCGGGGTACAACACTCACATTTATCCCCTGGGCCCATTTAGTGTTGCCAATCAACCTATCCCCAGGTGCATGTTTTTGGAGGTGGGAGGAAGCCAGATTACTCGGAGGGGGGTAAAAATAACTGTTTAATTTGTGGTATGTTGCTCATATGTGGTGACATCCACCCTACCCAGGACCTCCTCACTGCTTCTTTCACAAATATCTGAGGTATTCATACAAACTTGGATTATTTGGAGCATAATCTTATCTACTCATGACCCCATGTCTTCTCTGTATCTGAAACCTTCCTGAACAGTAAGATAGATGATGCTTCAAGTGCTTGGTTACTCCTTCTTCAGTCCAGGGACCTGGGGCCTCATGTGTCAAGTTTGCTCAGGCTCAAAAACCTGCACTACACCCTTTTTCACTGCATAACAAACTGCCAACTTTTACTCCTCAGACTGATTGATGTGCAAATCAGAGACATATGAACAATTAACACCCAACACCCACAACCCAACCCCCACCTGCCTCGACATTCGGGCATAACAGGTTCAATCCGGCCTGCGAGATGAGTTTGCGAAGTGAAAAATTCAGCTGCATTTTTTTAATGACAGAAACTGCGGTTCTAATTGTGTCCACTGGATGTCGCAATAAATGTTTTATTTGTGATACGTACATTTTCAGAATGTGCTTGTTCTATTTTGGGCCGAAGTAAAACAAAAAAAACAATCTGAATTTGTCGTACTTGTATTTTTAAGTTATCATGCCATGGTTTTATTTGTCCCGCCCACGTGGAAATAGATTTTCCTCCATGCGGCCCCTGAGCTAAAATGAGTTTGACACCCCTGCTGTAATGTGACTCATGTGAGCAGGTTACTGTATAAACACAATTTGTTATAAGTTACAAAAATGTGTTCATTTCTCAGAGACACATCAATGTCAGGCTGACAATCGCTCTTCCGCTTTCTCCAAACACGAGAACAAAGCAGCTCCTACTGACTTGTGATTGGTCAGACCGTGCCCATCTTAATCACATGGCTAATTTCAATATAACAAATTGCGATGTAACACAATTGAATATCTTATATGCTCAGACAGTAATGTGTTTATATAAGTTTAGATTGTTTTATGATGTTTGTAATGGGGAAAGACGTTAATGTGTCTTGTTTTCATGTTTGACATTTAGCATGATAGCTGTTAACTGGCGATTAGTGATGTTAAGTGCCTAAAATGGTAGTTATTGATTAGCAGTGTGATGAGGGCTTTCTGCTGGTGAGTGATTAGCACTACAGTTAGAGCCACCTATCGCTAGGTAGAAATGAGCAGTTTCACCAACATTTTTATGTGAAACCATATTACTAACTGTCTGGTGTTTTACAGGATTCATGGAAGTTTATTGTCATACCAGCACACGATACACATGAGATGGCACACAATTTAGTATCACATGAACAATCGCAAAAAGCCGCTGCCTGACCAGGGCTCAGCAAATCTGTAGAGACTTTTCCCACCCCCACCAAGGACTGTTTTCACTGCTGGACTCTAGAAAGAGGTTCCGCACTCTCCGTAGCAGAACCTCCACGTTCTGTAACAGCTTCTTCCCTCAGGCCACAAGACTCTTGAATGCATCATAATAATCCCCTCAATTCCCCCCAAAAACAGATTAACTCGCTGGAATAAAAAAGACAATATAACATACATCCATAAACGTGGATGCATATGCAAAAGTGCAATATATTTGTCTGTACAGTAATCTATTTATTTATATCTGCACCTTATTGCTTTTTTATCCTGCACTACCATGAGCTAATGCAACAAAATTCTGTACTTATCTGTACTGTAAAATTCAAATTTGAATGACAATAAAAGGAAGTGTAAGTCTAATAGGATTGGTCCTGGTGGAGATCTACACTCTTAGTTATTTTCTTGTTTATTCAGAGTAATGATTTGATATTCTAAAGGTTTTTAACTAAAACAACTAAGTAGGTTGAAAAATATTTCTGTTTCGTGTAGTATTTAAAATGTATAATATTTTTCTTAGATGTATGCCCTTTTTCTGGTTTGAACAACAGCCATCGAAAATGTCTTTGCACGTGCTTGTATATATATATTTTTTAGTTTCAAAAAGTAGTTGTCGATTATTTAATGTTAGATACTGTAACAAACAGTTCAGGGTGTCCCAAGTTACCGGACAGTAGAGATGCGCGGTTCGCGGACACAACCGCGGAGTCCGCGGATAATCCGCGGGTCGGGCGGATGCATGACGAAAAAAATAGATTTTAAATAGATTCGGGCGGGTGGCGGTTGAACCAATTCGGAAATATATATACATAGTTAAATGTTGTTACCCACATACGAAAAACGAGCAGCACTCCTTGAAACAAGCAATTATTCATCAGGCACTGCTGCAGCTGTCACGCCGGGGGTCCTTAACGGCACGCGACTGTCCTGTTTCGCGCCTGTACAAAAAAAAACAATCGATTTCTTCAGATTCCAGCAGCTGTCAAAGACGAAGTATCCTTCCAGCGACGGGCAGTCAAAGCCGAAGTGCTATCGATCGCTGTCAATGACGGACGAGGAAACATGACCACGGAAGTAAATTGGGGGGGTTGTAGGGGGAAGAAATTTGGCGTGACACAGCACACCACAACACAACACAACAGCAGAAGAAGAAAAAGATAAAAAGATGGCAACGTGGTATGCGACAAACTAAAAAAGGAAATACTAAAGAGCAGGGGGAAAAAATAACAATAATAGTCAACACTTTCTTAATGGAAATGACAATAATATTATAATAGTAATAAATAATATTATCACGCATTAATATCTCTTAGCCTCTAATGCGTGGCCAAGAGACATTCGTTGTGGCTTGTGCAGCCTTTTGAGACACTTGTGATTTAGGGCTATATAAATAAACATTGATTGATTGATTGATTCAATGCGTGGCACGCATTGAATGTCTCTGCTGCATTGGATCAGTCTCCTTTCTTTAACAGGCAAAAGCTTCCTAACCTCACTAATGCCTTGCATCGTCTATATTAGATATATAACAACGGGTGGGTGGCGGGTGGCGGGCGGTTGTGGTTTTGATAAAATGTTAGTTCGGGTGGATGGCGGGTGGATGACGACTTTTGTGATGCGGTTGCGGATGAAATAATTGCCTAGCCGCGCATCTCTACCGGACAGTGTTATGTAAGGAGGAGGAGTTTTGTCCCTCCAGAGTTGCCATAGGGCTGTGACGTAGGTGGGGGAGTGGTTGTTGAAGAAGGTGTGAAGATAACATTAAAGAACATATTTATTTTTGTTAGCCACGCAATTGTTATCTGTTTATATAAAAACTAGTCATTTAAAGGGGATCTCTAAATTAGACAGAGACACAACTATCAGCCAACGACACAACATTCTTTTTGAAGGACTCTTCTCAAATTCCTCTTGCCTTGGAGTGATTCATGTATTCTCTTTGGCTTCTGGTCTCCGTCTGAATGTGAATACGTGTGAACTAACGGCTGTGAAGAGATGTGAAATGATGTCTATATGTACAATTCCAGTTAAGGATAATATTAATTACCTAGGAATACTTATCACTAAAAATCAGAGCTCAAGATCGGTCTTGAACTTTGTAGAAAAACTAAGAAAAGATTTAACCAATGGCCACAGAGAGATTTATCCTTAAAAGGCAGAACCTTGCTTTCCAAAGCAGAAGGTATCTCCAGGATTACGTATAAGGCTATTTCTTTAGATGTTAACCAAAAAATATGTGAGACTATTGACAAAATATTTGTTGAATTTATTTGGAAAAACAAAATTCATTATATAAAGAAATATGTTATAATGAACAATTACAATCAGGGTGGTCTAAACCTTCTGGATTTCACTACACGAAACAACACCTTCAAGATTAATTGGATAAGACACTATTTGGAAGACCCTACCTCAATTTGGAACTTCATTTCTCATCATGTATTTTCTAACCTTGGAGGCCTAAAAGTTTTGCTATTGTGTAACTACAACATTGATAAGATTCCTGTTGCTCTTTCAAACTTCCACAAACAAGCCCTTCTGGCATGCTCTCTTATATACAAGCACTATTTCTCACCTACCAAATATTTCATTTGGAACAATAAAGACATATGTTACAAAAGGAAATCTCTTTTCCTCAACAATTGGTTCAAGAATGATATTATTTTAGTGAGTCAGCTTTTCAATAAGGAAGGTCAACTTTTTAATTACCAATAGTTTCTCAACCAATTTGCCATTGTATTTGATGCCATTCCAACAGGTGTTGTTATGTCGTACAGGGCTTACTCGTCTCCTCTTTCTGCTGTAAGACTTGACACTCCTGTGGGGAAGCTTTGCTTTGATCAGAAAAATAACAGAAAAACCCGCAGCTTATTCCAAAATGATTGTGTGTCTGTCTCCTATGTAATTGCGCTCTGGAATGATATTGTGAATGACATCTGCTGGGTCAAAACGTGGTCCCTTCCTAACAGATATTTACTTACCAACAAAGTCAAAGAGATACCTTTTTAAAATCATTCCTGGTTATTACCCTGTAAAGACTGTGATGGTTAGATACAAGAAGGACATTGATGTTACCTGCACCTTATGTAACATGCATCCAGAGACTGTTTACCACCTGTTTTGGACTCGTGAAAGCACTCCATCACTATGGCAGGCATCTGTCGCTTCATCCTGGACAATATTCATGACAAATGTGTGCTTTGTTTTAAAAACGTGCTATTTGGATTTACACTGTATGAAAAACAATTTGAAAATTTACCATGAATTGATTTACGTGGACCCCGACTTAAAGGCCTACTGAAAGCCACTACTACCGACCACGCAGTCTGATAGTTTATACATCAATGATGAAATCTTAACATTGCAACACATGCCAATACGGCCAGGTTAACTTACAAAGTGCAATTTTAAATTTCCCGCTAAACTTCCGGTTCAAAACGCCTTTGGAGGATGACGTATGCGCGTGACGTTGAGAGATCCACGGAAGTGTTTGGACCATATTGGACACAATACACAGAGCTCTGTTTTCTTCGACAAAATTCCACAGTATTCTGGACATCTGTGTTGGTGAATCTTTTGCAATGGAGGCTGCAAAGAAGAACGTTGTAGGTGGGATCGGTGTATGCGGCTGGCTGTAGCAACACAACAAGGAGGACTTTGACTTGGATAGCAGACGCGCCAGCGGCGAACTCACCTTGACTTCCTACGTCTCCGGGCCGCCGACCGCATCGTCAAACGCTGGAACGCAGGTGAGCACGGGTGTTGATGAGCTGAGGAGGGCTGGCTGGCGTAGGTGGAGCGCTAATGTTTTTATCATAGCTCTGACGAGGTCCCGTTGTTAAGTTAGCGTCGTTAGCAACAGCATTGCTAGGCTTCGACAGGCGTCGAATACACATTAACCGTGTATTTACATGTCAAGTGTTTGGTTCGGTGTCTCCTGATAGTAGTATTGTTGATCTTCTGTCTATCCTTCCAGTCAGGGGTTTATTTATTTTGTTTCTATCTGCATTTGAGACAGATGCTATCACGTTAGCTCAGTAGCTAAGTGTGTCACCGATGTATTGTCGTGGAGATAAAAGTCACTGTGAATGTCCATTTCGCGTGCTCAACTCTCATTTTCAAGAGGATATAGTATCCGAGGTGGTTTAAAATACAAATCCGTGATCCACAATAGAAAAAGGAGAGAGTGTGGAATCCAATGAGCCAGCTTGTACCTAAGTTACGGTCAGAGCGAAAAAAGATACATCCGGCACTGCACTCTAGTTCTTCACTCTAATGTGCCTCATCCACGAATCGTTCATCCTCGCTCAAATTAATGGGGTAATCGTCACTTTCTCGCTCCTAACATCTCTCGCTCCATTGTAAACAACAGGGAATTGTGAGCAGCACTACCGCTTGTGACGTCACGCTACTTCCGGTAGGGGCAAGGTTTTTTTTATCAGCGAGCAAAAGTTGCGAACTTTATCGTCGATTTCCTCTACTAAATCCTTTCAGCAAAAATATGGCAATATCGCGAAATGATCAAGTATGTCACATAGAATGGATCTGCTATTCCCGTTTAAATAAAAAAAATTCATTTCAGTAGGCCTATAAACAAGTTGAAAAACTTATTCGGGTGTTACCATTTAGTGGTCAATTGTACGGAATATGTACTGAACTGTGCAGTCTACTAATAAAAGTTTCAATCAATCAATCAAAAAAGGAGTTTTACCTTTGCAACCTCATTATACTATTGGCTAAGTTTTATATTCATAAAAGTAAGTTTCTCAATACCCGACCTGTTTTTTGTGCCTTTAAAAAAGAATTAGAACTCTACATTAAAACACTCTCTACCTCTAACAACCAAAAAGCTGTGAAAACGATGATGCTGTGTTCCAATTTAAGTTATTTACCCAAAGGGAATAAGCGGTAAAAAATGGATAGGATGGAATATTAAAATGCCTTTATTTTGAAAAACAACTGCTGCGGAGTAGAAAACGGAAGTTGCTGGATTCTAGCGCATGCGCAAATGTACTTGAAGAAAAGAAAACAAAAGACGAAGACTGCATGCTATGGTTGTTCGGAGATTCTTCGAATTCACGATCTTAAAGTCATATAATTCACAGCAAATATAGCAACAAATATCTCAATTTGTATTTTCCAAAGCCACGAAACGTGCATTGAGTTTGGAGCGATATCTGAAGTGAAGAATGAAGACGTGATAGAAGATGGACGACTACTGCTATGCTAAGATGGCGACGTCCGCTAAAAGAGAACATGAAAGAGAATCAGCGCCACCAACTTCCAGCAAATCACCAACGGAGATAAAGACGAAAGATGAAGGTGAGTGACTTGAGATCCGTAATTTGAAAGCTATTTGAATTCCAAACCCGAAAAATAGAAACTATAGCCGACTTTGTTGAACAATGTAAACAAATAAGCTGTTAGCATTTTTACTTCGACCCAAAATGTCGGAAATGTCTGTTAGAAGTTACCGCAGTAGTAAACAGTAGGCAAGCAACGATACTTGGTATAATCCTGCGTGAAGCCGCCTTTATTGACCGTGATCCTGTGTGTCTGAGAATGTGTGTGTTTTTGTGTACATTACACAACATGTACTAAAAAACTCTGCAGACACTTTTTTTTAATCAATTTTGAGTTTGTGGATTAAAAACATTTTGTCCCTGAAATAATCATTAAACTTGTTTAATGTGTTGGTACACATTATTTTACAGTACCTCAAATTCAAACTGCACTTTCATGTACTTTTATTAAATATAAAACTCCTCAATCGGGGCACCGCTTGCCTTTTTCCAAGCACTGGTAAAAAGTACTGACGTTTTCAAGTCATTAAAGAATACAAATTATTATTTGAAAATATTGTAAATGTTAACTTGAAATAAAAATCCTACAGTATTCAATACACCACTGATACTTTGTTTCCTGCAGAATGTTTGTGATGACAAGCGAAACAAAACTTAAGAACTTTGAGAGGGAAAAAAAGGTTGTTCTTTTTACCCCACAAAATGTACAGAAAAGAAGCAAAACTGTGGTCCTAAAACCAGGTACGGACCGAAGCGTGGGTGACCTGTACCGTTACACCTCTAGTAAACACAATTATAGATATGAACAAAATGACAGTTGTCAGCTGTGAGCATATATTACCTCCATCAAACATGGCGGAAATGTCTGTTACAAGATACTGTGGTAGTAAATAGTAGGGATGCAACTGTACTCGCTATTATCCTGCACGGGACAATCTGCCTTTAAATGTAAAAAATATAAATATAGATATTAATCGAGATTGGATGGTATTTACTTTGTATTTTTTTGTTTTATTTTGCACTTCTTGCTTGATCTGCTTATCACCCAGCTTCTAAAACTTGTAGCTCATCCTCCTTATATTCAGGCTCAAAAATATAAGGTTCTGGATCATAATTTGTCCCAAAGTCTTCTTTGATGACACTCATGAAGTCTGCCTTTATTAGTAATAGTTGGTGATGTTGTTGAAAGAAATAGCGAACGTTGTGATGCGTATGTGAAAATAATGTGCCGCCGTTTGTTTAAAATGATAAAAAAATGATGAAAATACGTAAATATTACATGTTATTATGAATGTGCCTGTTATTACATTACATATATACTTACAGCATGTATATAAAAAGTTGATGGAAGCTTTTGGCAATTTGTTAAGAGTTTTTTATAGGCCAAATAGAGTGCATCCCCATTACCTGCATTATTAGCTGACTTTTGCTAGCGTTTATTCATTAGTTAGAATCAGTGATGGGCAGTAGTGCACAACAAGTAGCGACGCTATGTAGCTTAACTACAGTTCCCAGTAGCGTGGCGTTAGCCTCGCTCCTTTTTAAACCCGTAGTGATTCCTGTAGCTTAGCTATTTTCGACCCATGTAGTGACGTAGCGTCCATCAAACGCTACAAAGAGAGAAAATAGACTGCTACTCAAGGGCTGGAAAAGAAAATATTGCTATAACCATCTTAATTATTGTTACTATGATTGTTAGATTACGTGTTATTTATTTGTTACTAATGTATATCTGGTTGTTCATTTAGATTATATTTAAAATTGAGTTTTGGTGGTACTGTTTTTACGTTTTCAAATTAATAAATAATGGTGTTATTTATCGTGATTCCAAAATCCCTCAAAATAATTGTGATTTTTATGTTTTGCCATAATTGTCCAGCCCTAGACGAGGTATTGGCAAGGACTTCACGTAAACTATGTATCACGGTACTTGAGTCACGATACAATTGTCAGGGTTGTCCCTAACAGTTTGTTTGTTTTTTGCTATAGTGTTTAATTAAATCATGTTTTCCTGTTCAATGCCTGCCGTCTCTGCATCTTGGGGTTCGCCACCTACAAACTCTGACAACAATAGTCTATTGTAATATTGTGACATGGAGTTTTACTGCCATTTTTACAAAGTCACTGAAAAATGTAAATGTAAATAACTTAAAGTAAATGTGGTAAATATGTACACTAGATGCCAGTTATAATTTATTTGACAAATGTGTCAAAAACAAAGTAATAAATAAAATAATTATTTTTCTTGCATTTAATATGTAAAAAAGTCCTCTACTTTTTAATTACAGACTTCTTTCAGATAGATATTATCTTTTTTAGTCTTACAAATCTGTATTTCAATATTGTCGAAGCAAATGTTTTCTACTTTCTGTGACTCTAGCTTAGCTTTTCTGAGTCTATGACAAGTCATGTAAACATTGATCCATCATTCTGGCAAGGCACTAAATGAATGGCCATGAAACACTACACACTAGGGTTGTCCCCATACCAATAATTTAGTACCGTACCGGTGGTACTTTAACTTTAACTTAAATGTATGGATACTTTTCCAAATAAATGTACACGGATAAGCCATGTAGCAGGTAAAACACATTTATTAAAGACAAAACACAAATGGTAGGAATTTGTTTCAAAATGTAATAATTTCACTTGCATTAGTTGACTGCTAATTGGGCAGTTTTAACTGCGCTAATATTTGGCATCAAGCCAAGCAGCTGTGTGCGCGTCTACGTATCTACATGTGCACAGCAGGGGAGCTGGTTAACTTATGAGAGTAGTATGTGTGTTTGTGAGAATGTCAACGTGTTGTCTGAGTGACGTCAGTGAGTGAGCGGGCGAGTAAAGAGAGAGCAGCAGGACAGGTGTAACAACTACATTATACCTGTCACTATTTAAACTCCTTGTGCAGATCTGAATGCTTATTATTTAAATGTTGACCTAAGTCTGAAGCAAAGGTGGTAATACTAATCACCACAAGGTGTGTTTTAAAGCAGCTGTTGTGAGAGTATTGTATGTGTGTGTGCACCTTTAAGAATGGCAGTATGTGGGGTGAGTGATGTGAGTAAGTTAGGAGAGGTAGTGGTAGCATGTGCAGGAGTGTTAATAGCATGGTGGATGTCCGGTTGTGCCCTGTGGAAATAATAAATAAAGTGAGCAAGTTGTAACTAATCGACGGCCTCGTCCTTCTGACCAAAGAGCGGAGCTTTATGGACCCAGTGTTACCCCCGACAAAACATGGGCCCTGGAGGTGTACGTCTCCCCTGTGTTCCTCGACCACGGTCTGGGAGCCCACAAACAGGGTGTAAAGGTGTAAGGCAACCCTTGCAGAGCGGCGGCTCCCTGTTTAAAGTGTCACCTTTGTTAGTTTAGAAGCCCAAATACCTCCATATTGCACTTCACGCACCCTCTTTATTAACCAGTAGAATTGTCCTTTGTTGCCTTTCTTCCTCTCCACCATGTTATTGCTTGTATGCACTTTGTGTGTGCGTTTTGACACACTCAACATCATGCGCCTCGGCTCTGTAGTCACCGCCGCACAGCAGCATTCAGATGAAAGAACGGTAGCGGTACTTTTCAAAGGTGGTATAGTACCGGTTTCAATTGATTAGTACCGCGATACTTTATTAGTAGCGGTATACTGTACAACCCTACTACACACACATACAGTACATAGAAGAAAGTGTGTTTTTGTTGTTTGTGTCTTGCAGACGTCCAGCAGCTGATCGGTAATCCAGAAGAAGTTTCCCCTCAGTTAGGGGGGAGCTCCACTTTGAAGCAGGAGACTCCACAACCACCCTGCATTAAAAAGGAAGAGGAGGAACTCTGCATCACTCAGGAGGGAGAGTGTCTTCTAGGACGAGAGGAAGCTGATTACACCAAGTTTCCACTGAGTATTCTCTCTGTGAAGACTGAAGATGATGAAGAGAAACCACAAGCAGACAACATCTTAGCTCCACCATCAGATAGTGAGGCTGAAGACGAGGTTGAAGAACCTTTGAGCAGCGATACAGACTGTGAAGGTGATATGAGGACTCACACTGACAACAAACACTCTGAATGCTCTTCAAAGAAGAGAGGTAAAACATGTTTGAGCTGCTCAGTTTGTGCTGAAAGTTTTACTAAAAAGAGCCTTTTGACTGTACACATGAGAACACACAAAGGTGAAAAACCATTTAATTGTTCAGTTTGTGGCAAAAGCTTTTCTCAAAAAGGCCATTTGACTCAACACATGAGAACACACACAGGTGAAAAACCATATAAGTGTTCATTTTGCGGCAAAAGCTTTTCTAAAAAAAGCTCTTTGACTGAACACATGAGAACACACACAGGCGAAAATACATTTAAGTGTTCAGTTTGTGGCAAAAGCTTTTCTATTAAGAGGTATTTGACTGAACACATGAGAACACACACAGGTGAAAAACCTTTTAGTTGTTCAGTTTGTGGCAAAAGCTTTTCTCTAAAATGCCATTTGACTCCACACATGAGAACACACACAGGTGAAAAACCTTTTAGTTGTTCAGTTTGTGGCAAAAGCTTTTCTGATAAGGGCCATTTGACTCAACACCTGAGAACACACACAGGAGAAAAACCATTTAGTTGTTCAGTTTGTGGCAAAAGCTTTTCTGATAAGAGCCATTTGACTCAACACATGAGAACACACACAGGAGAAAAACCATTTAGTTGTTCAGTTTGTGGCAAAAGCTTTTCTGATAAGAGCCATTTGACTCAACACATGAGAACACACACAGGAGAAAAACCATTTAGTTGTTCAGTTTGTGGCAAAAGCTTTTCTGATAAGAGCCATTCGATTCAACACATGAGAACACACACAGGTGAAAAATTTAGTTGTTCAGTTTGTAGCAAAAGCTTTTCTGTTAAGAGCCATTTGACTGAACACATGAGAACACACACAGGTGAAAAACCATTTAGTTGTTCAGTGTGCTGTAAAAGGTTCCCACGTAATGCAGACGCAGTAAAACACATGAGAACGCACAAGGGAAAATAACCAATTAGCTGTTTAGTTTGTGGTATGTTGCTCATATGTGGTGACATCCACCCTACCCAGGACCTCCTCACTGCTTCTTTCACAAATATCTGAGGTATTCATACAAACTTGGATTATTTGGAGCATAATCTTATCTGCTCATGACCCCATGTCTTCTCTGTATCTGAAACCTTCCTGAAAAGTAAGATAGATGATGCTTCAAGTGCTTGGTTACTCCTTCAGTCGAGGGACCTGGGGCCTCGTGTTAAGTTTGTGCACGCTCAAAAACCTGGTTTGTTGAGTTAGCACAGGATTAATATGTGGAAATGACAAATGAGGTAGTTGATACATAGAATAGTTTTTATTCATGGTTTTTGTTTTTTGTTCAATCCTAGATGGGTTGTGACTTAAAGTTTAATTGCTTTGTAGAAACACTGAGATTAAGTCTAAGTTCATTGTGTTCTTCAAGGTGTTTTTGAAGGGTTTTGTTTCCTCAAAATGTTTAACTAACTTGAAGTGTTTTGTCAAGAGGATTGTTTGTGATATGTACATTTTCAGAATGTGCTTGTTCTATTTTGGGCTGAATTAAAATAAAGAAAACAATCTGAAGTTGTTGTAGTCGTATTTTTATTTTTATTTTTTTTATTTTTTTATTTTTATTTTTTTTATAATGTCCTGCCCAGCTTCTCGGGCAAATCATATAGCAGATGTAGATGCCCATATCGGCTGTTCAGATTTACTTTACAAAAGAGAAGTGTAGGATACTTCTCTTGTTGCCTTATTTGTATTTGACTTTATTAAATGTATTTATATTATCATTTGGTGCAGCCGGGCCGGAGCAGGAGGGGATAGAAAGAGAGAAAAAGGAAGACAGAGGGGGGAATTGTGGGGACAAGAGGGGGATTAGACAGAGAGACAAAAACAACAACAGCAAACACAACAACAACAACAGAGCAACATCAGCAAATACGACATATACAAATATGATGGTAAAAGTAATAGCAAATAAGCAGTTAGCGAAAATTTTAAAAAAAATACAGAAATGACAATGAGCATTATTACACTAAAAATGGAGCAATATGAATACCAATATAAATAGTGCTATTGATAATAAACAATACCAGTACTTTACCTTTATTATCAACAATACAATTGTTCAAATGCAACAATACATATACATAATGATAACTTGAGATACGAAAGAATGCAGAAAAATAGAGGGGAAGAAAGAGAAGCAACCTACATTAACCTTGTAGATTGTTATAGTAACAATAGGTTAAGCTTTGTCAGTGTGCCATGTGTTATACCCAGTTTACCCTAGGGCAACAACGTTAATATATGTTTGATGAAACGTGATTATGTGCATGAGTGTATGTGTGCATATGTACTTGTATATGTACAGTATGTGTATGTGTGCTTGTACAGCGAATGTATATGTACAGTATGTGTATATGTGTGTTTGAACAGTGAATGTATATGTACAGTATGTGTATATGTGTGTTTGTACAGTGAATGTATATGTACAGTATATGTATGTGTGTGTTTGTACAGTGAATGTATGTGTAGTATGTGTATGTGTGTGTTTGTACAGTGAGTGTATATGTACAGTACGTGTATATGTATGTTTTTACAGTGAATGTATATGTACAGTATGTGTATACAGTATGTTTGTATAATGAATGTGCGTGTGGATGTACGAACGTTGAGTGTGTAAATATGTACTGTATTTATTTGTATATGTATGTGGGAGCGTAGGTACCTATGTATGTCTGTATGTATGTGTGTGAGTATATGTGAATTTGCATGTACAATACATTTGACTCCCAGTGTGTGCGGGAGCCAGAGTACGGCCCCAGCCTCCCCGAGAACCCATCCCACAAACAGTAGGTGTGTTGCCCAGGGAACCAGGGGCCACCGCCCCCATGCAGCCAAGCCGGACAGCGACAGGAACCCCAGAGCCTGGCCCACCGTGCCGCCCACAAGGGCCAGCAGCAGGCCGCAGACAGACGCACCCGGCAGAGGACAAGGCACGAGAAAAACAGGGGGCAGCCAGACCCCAAGCCAGCGAGAGACCACACCCCACACGGACAGAAAGGCGGGACGCCCCGCCCGAGGGGCCCGGAGACCCCCCGCAACTGGACGGGAAGACCGCCCCCGCCCCACCGGCAACAGGGCCCCCACGAGCCCCCCCCCCACCCCCCCCCCCACCCCCGGAGAGCGCGGTTAGGCCAGCCCACGGCCACCCCACCCAAGCCGGCCGCCACAGGACCACCCAGCACGGGGCCACAGGAACCACCCACCCCACCCGCAGGGACCCCAACGATGGAGATGGAACAACCAGCAACCGCCCCGCCGAGTCCCCCCCTGAGGTAGGGGAATAAATAAATAAAATAAATAAATACATAATAATAATAATAATATTAATAAAATATATTTAAAAAAAAAATAAAAATAAGGAAAAAAAATGAATAAATAATTAAATCTATTTATAAAAAAAAAAATAAATAAATAAATAAAATCAAAAAAAGAATTAAAAGAAGATCACAGACATGCTGACACACAAGGTCGCTACCCCAACAACTGGCCGACTCGCAGCACCTCGGAATACCCTGCAGCACCAAGCCACCACAGTAGACGCAGGGACCAGACCCAGCAGGCCCCAACCAAGACGGCCACCCGGAAGGGATGGACGGCGGGACCCAGGAGCTCCAGACACGCAGTCCGGATGCAGTAGCCTGAGGCGCCGACCCCCACCCGACAGGCAGGCCCAGAACGTACCCCCAGAAATATACATACATATATATATACATACACATAAACATACACATGTACACATACACACACATACACATGCATACACATACACATATATATACATACATACATACATACATACATACATACATACATACATACATACATACATACATACATACATACATACATACATACATACATACATACATACATACATACATACATACATACACACACACATACACATACATATACACAGTTTGTCAGCCCCGACAACCACCACGTGCGCGCGCTGCCACCAGTCACAACATCAGCCACCCCCCTGCACCAGACCCAGCAGCCACGGGCGCCCACACCACAAACAAACGGCAGCAGAAACAGCAGCCACAACACCCCCAGACAGCCAGCACCACCCAATCAAATCAAAGCGATCAAAAAAAAAAACGCGACCGGCAACCACACGCCAACAGGATCACAGATACCAGCCAGCGCCAGCCCGCCAGCAAGCCCAAACGCCAACACGCAAACAAGAGACACCAACACCCCCCCCCCCCCCCCCACACACCAAAAGACCCCACCACCCCAACCCAAACCCGCACAAACACACCACCGCCCAAACAACCGAGACACAGTATCCAGACCAGACACAGGCGCCGTGCCGCCACCACATCAAGTCGCCAACAGAGACCCCACAGCGCAAGAACGGGCACGGACCCCACCCAACAGGAAGCGAGACCCGCGCGACGCCACACACAAATAAATAATAAGATTAAACAAAAATAACAATAATTAAAAAAAAATATAATAATAATAATAAAATGAAATACAAATTAAATTAAAAATAACAAATACAAATAATTAAATAAAATAAAGTAAGTAAATAACACAAATTATTTAAAAAAAAAAAATAAATAAAAAAATAAATAAATAAATAAATATATATATATATATATACATACATATACACATACACATACATACATACACACATACACACACACACATATATATATATATATATATATATATATATATATATATATATATATATATATATATATATATATATATATATATATATATATATATACATACACACATATACACACACATATATACACATAAAAAAAAAATAATAAATTAATAAAAGCCTGGCAGGCCACCAGAATGCAGTCCCCGGAATCCGCGCCGGCCGACGAGGCAATGAGGGGTGCGCCGAACCCCAACCCCCCCACATGCATGTGTACAAGGCCCCCAAAGTGTCTACTGTGTAGTTAAAATTAGGAGGTCAGCCATTACAGCCGACCTCCAGTCCCTATTGATGCGTGTACTGTAGCGTGAGTGAGATATGTATGCTTGTGGGAACTAATAATGCGATTAAAATTGGGGGACATCAAGGTCTTGGTGGGTCCCAACCAAGCCGAGCCCTCCAAATCCTAAGTGTCTAATATGCAGCTAAGATTGAGGGATGGACGAGCAGGGGACAAGACAGGAGGACCGGAGCCCCATAGGAGGCATCCTCAACCCCCCGCCATGCCTCCCCGCAGGACAATCCCCCAAAGTCCTATATTTGTGTGACTGTGTGCGCTATAAGTAGGAGGAGTAGAGGGCCCGGACATCCCCCCCAGTCCATGCGGCCGACAACCAGGAACTACGGCCAGGAAGCCGCCCCCCCCACGGCCCGTGACCCACACCAGACCACTTTAGCGTGACGTCACGCGAGCCCACCCCCCGCCAAACAAAGCCAGCCCCCGCCCGCCCCAACCCAACCCCGCAGAGCCCATACCAGCAACCAAACGCAGAAAAACTGCACAGCCCCATGCCCAATGCAAACACCGCATCCCGGCCATCCACACAGCAACGCACCCATACGAGTTCCGGCCAGGGGATGGCGCCCCCCAACCGGGGAAGAAGCCAATGCACCCCGTCCGCACGCCAGCCCCCAAACCAGCCGGCAAGCCAACGCCAGCCAGCCCCCACAACCCCACAAGCGCACAGATACCAGCCACAGTCCCCCAACCACTCCAACCCAACACAGCGACGCCAACCGCCGGCAGTACCACAGCAACCATCACAACCACCGCCCGTCCACAGTACAAACACCCGCGGCCGCCGAAACCTGAAACAAAAAAAAAAGCGACCTACCCCGTAAACCACAACAACGCACACCCCCAGCTACCACAGAGGCCGCCAACCCACCTACCCCAACTCATCCACATACAGGCCAATCGATCCACCGGACATCCACACCCATACACACACCTACACATATATACACACATACATACACACATACATACACACCTACACATATACATACATATATGCATATACACATACACACATACACACACACACACACACACATATATACACCTACATACATATACATATGCACACATATACACACACATACATACACCAAAACAAAACAAAAACAAAAACAAAAAATATAAAAAATAAAAATAAAAATAATAATAATAATAATAATAAATAAAATAAAATAAACCCTTTAAATGAAATAAAATAAAAATAAACATGAGGCCTGGTTGCCAACAGTGTCCAGCGACACCAAACCCCGCAGCCATACCCGCACGTCCAGGCCCCCCCGCCCACCACCCACCAGGCACCCCATCCGGCAAAAAGCCATAAGGGCCCAGCCCCGCACCCACAGCCGGCATGCCATGGCATCTCTGCAGGCCAGGTGCCGCGATCAGCAATGCACACCGGGGCAGCGACACACACACATGTACCTACATACTTACACACAGATTCCACCATACATACATACAAACGTGTACACACACACACACACACACACACACACACACACACACACACACACACACACACACACACACACACACACACACACACACACACACACACACACACACACACACACACACACACACACACACACACACGAAGGGTTTTGTTTCCTCTAAATGTTTAACTAACTTGAAGTGTTTTGTCAAGAGGATTGTTTGTGATATGTACATTTTCAGAATGTGCATGTTCTATTTTGGGCTGAATTAAAATAAAGAAAACAATCTGAAGTTGTTGTAGTCGTATTTTTAAGTTATGATGCCATGATTTTACCCGTCCCGCCCACGTGGAAATAGATTTTCCTCTATGCAGCCCCTGAGCTAAAATGAGTTTGACACCCCTGCTGTAATGTGACTCATGTGAGCAGGTTACTGTATAAACACATTTTGTTATAAGTTATAAAAATGTGTTCAGTTCTCAGAGACACATCAATGTCAGGCTGACAATCGCTCTTCCGCTTTCTCCAAACACGAGAACAAAGCAGCTCCTACTGACTTGTGATTGGTCAGACCGTGCCCATCTTAATCACATGGCTAATTTCAATATAATAAATTGCGAAGTAACACAATTGAATATCTTATATGCTCAGACAGTAATGTGTTTATATAAGTTTAGATTGTGTTATGATGTTTGTAATGGGGAAATACGTTAATGTGTCTTGTTTTCATGTTTGACATTTAGCATGATAGCTGTTAACTGGCGATTAGTGATGTTAAGTGCCTAAGATGGTAGTTATTGATTAGCAGTGCGATGAGGGCTTTCTGCTGGTGAGTGATTAGCACTACAGTTAGAGCCACCTATCGCTAGGTAGAAATGAGCAGTTTCACCAACATTTTTATGTGAAACCATATTACTAACTGTCTGGTGTTTTACAGGATTCATGGAAGTTTATTGTCATAGCAGCACACGATACACATGAGATGGCACACAATTTAGTAGCACGTGAACAATAGGATTGGTCCTGGTGGAGATCTACACTCTTAGTGCTTTTCTTCTTTATTCAGAGTAATCATTTGACTTTCTAAAGGTTTTTTAACTAAAACAACTAAGTAAGTTGAAAAATATTTGTGTTTCTTGTAGTATTTAAAATGTATGATTTTTTCTTCGATGTATGCCCTTTTTCTGGTTTGAACAACAGCCATCGAAAAAGTCTGTGCACGTGCTTGTATTTAATTTTTTTTATTTTTAAAGAGTAGTTGTCGATTATTTGGTGTTAGATAATTTTGCCAACCATTGTTTTAAAACAAGATTAAAATGCCTTTATTTTTGAAAAACAACTCCTGTGGAGCAGGAAACGGAAGTGGCTGACTTCTAGAGCATGCGCAAATGTACTTGAAGCAGAACAAAAAGACGAAGACCGCATCCTATGGTTGTTCGGAGATTCTTCGAATTCACGATCTTAAAGTCATATGACTCACAGCAAATATAGCAACAAGTATCTCAATTGGTATTTTCCAAAGCCACGAAACGTGCATTGAGTTTGGAGCGATATCTGAAGTGAAGATTGAAGACGTGATAGAAGATGGACGACTACTGCTATGCTAAGATGGCGACGTCCGCTAAAAGAGAACATGAAAGAGAATCAGCGCCACCAACTTCCAGCAAATCACCAACGGAGATAAAGACGAAAGATGAAGGTGAGTGACTTGAAGTTTTGTCATTTGAAAACTATTTGAATTTCAAGCCCTTAAATTAGAAATTAGCCGACCTTGTTGAAGAATGTAAAGAAAGAGCCGCCATGATTGTTAGCTTGAAGAAGGCAGTGGAGTTCACATCAGAGGAGATGAAAGAATGCAAAAGTCAAATGAAGAAACTGGAAGAGCAAAACATCCATCCATTTTCTACTGCGTATTCCCTTCGGGCGCCGGAGCGTGTCTCAGGTTCAATCGGGCGGAAGGCGGGGTACACCGTGGACAAGTCGCCACCTCATCGCAGGGCCAACACAGATAGACAGACAACATTCACACACTAGGGCCCATTTAGTGTTGCCAATCAACCTATCCCCAGGTGCATGTCTTTGGAGGTGGGAGGAAGCCGAAGTACCCGGAGTGAACCCACGCAGTCACGGGGAGAACATGCAAACTCCACACAGAAAGATCCCGAGCGCAGGATCGAACCCAGGACCTTCGTGTTGTGAGGCAGACGCACTAACCCCTCAACCGCTCCCTATTTTTGGCAAGCGCCACATTTAAAATATTTAGCTTGCATTACTAAGCTAAGTTATTCATCGAGTCTATTAAGTTATTGGATGGATGTTAGAGTGGACATAACAGCCACTATCTCTAAGTCATCCTCCATCTTGTAAACACTGTAGCAGCTAGTGAAAGAATAAAATGATGTTGTTGTGCCAGGATTTGGTTTCAAGCATTTTTCAAATGTATTTCCTAGTTCTTAGTAGGGCTGAGTTAGGGCTGGACAATTATTCCCATTTTAATCTCAATTTGGATTAAGACATGTCACGATCATAAAAATGGCCCGCTGAACTTGCATGCAAATTCTTGAGTCTGTAACGGCTAAAGGGATGAGTGAGCGTATGATTGAAAAAAAGACCATGTCTACTAGAATGTGCTACTTTTTATTTGACACAGTGCTAGTATGTCTAATCAGTAATCACTGAACTCAACAAAAAAGTAAGACCACATGATTTTCGCTTCAATGTAACTTCGGAATTGGCCACTAAAACAGAATCTGCTGGTAAACGCAGAATTTCACGGAAATACAATCAATCAATCAATCAATGTTTATTTATATAGCCCTAAATCACAAGTGTCTCAAAGGGCTGTACAAGCCACAACGACATCCTCGGTACAGAGCCCACATACGGGCAAGGAAAACTCACCCCAGTGGGACGTCAATGTGAATGACTATGAATGACCTTGGAGAGGACCGCCCCCCCTCTAGGGGAGACCGAAAGCAATGGATGTCGAGTGGGTCTGACATAATATTGTGAAAGTCCAACACATCAGCGAAAGTCCTGTCCATAGTGGGGCCAGCAGGAACCATCCCGAGTGGAGACGGGTCAGCAGCGTAGAGATGTCCCCATCCGATGGACAGGCTAGCGGTCCACCCCGGGTTGGGAGCAGAGTAGAAAAGAAAAGAAACGGCAGATCAACTGGTCTAAAAAGGGAGTCTATTTAAAGGCTAGAGTATACAAATGAGTTTTAAGATGAGACTTAAATGCTTCTACTGAGGTAGCATCTCTAACTTTTACCGGGAGGGCATTCCATAGTATTGGAGCCCGAATAGAAAACGCTCTATAGCCCGCAGACTTTTTTTGGGCTCTGGGAATCACTAATAAGCCGGAGTTCTTTGAACGCAGATTTCTTGCCGGGACATATGGTACAATACAATCGGCAAGATAGGCAGGAGCTTGACCGTGTAGTATTTTATACGTAAGTAGTAAAACCTTAAAGTCGCATCTTAGGCGCACAGGAAGCCAGTGCAAGTGAGCCAGTATAGGCGTAATATGATCAAACTTTCTTGTTTTTGTCAAAAGTCTAGCAGCCGCATTTTGTACCATCTGTAATCTTTTAATGCTAGACATAGGGAGGCCCGAAAATAAAACGTTACAGTAATCGAGACGAGATGTAACGAACGCATGGATAATGATCTCAGCATCGCTTGTGGACAAAATGGAACAAATTTTAGCGATATTACGGAGATGAAAGAAGGCCGTCTTAGTAACACTCTTAATGTGTGACTCAAACGAGAGAGTTGGGTCGAAGATAATACCCAGATTCTTTACCAAGTCGCCTTGTTTAATTGTTTGGTTGTCAAATGTTAAGGTGGTATTATTAAATAGATGTCGGTGTTGAGCAGGACCGATAATCAGCATTTCCGTTTTCTTAGCGTTGAGTTGCAAAAAGTTAGCGGACATCCATTGTTTAATTTCATTAAGACACGCCTCCAGCTGACTACAATCCGGCGTGTTGGTCAGCTTTAGGGGCATGTAGAGTTGAGTGTCATCAGCATAACAGTGAAAGCTAACACCGTATTTGCGTATGATGTCACCTAGCGGCAGCATGTAAATACTAAAGAGTGCAGGGCCAAGAACCGAACCCTGGGGAACTCCGCACGTTACCTTAACATAGTCCGAGGTCACATTGTTATGGGAGACACACTGCATCCTGTCAGTAAGATAAGAGTTAAACCAAGACAAGGCTAAGTCTGACATCCCAATACGCGTTTTGATACGCTCTAATAAAATATTATGATCAACAGTATCGAAAGCGGCGCTAAGATCAAGAAGCAGCAACATAGATGACGCATCAGAATCCATCGTTAGCAATAGATCATTAGTCATTTTTGCGAGGGCTGTCTCCGTAGAGTGATTTGCCCTGAAACCGGATTGAAAAGGTTCACAGAGATTGTTAGACGCTAAGTGTTCATTTAGCTCAGGGGTCACCAACGCGGTGCCCGCGGGCACCAGGTCGCCCGTAAGGACCAGATGAGTCGCCCGCGGGCCTGTTCTAAAAAATAAAAAAAATAAAAAAAAAATTAACTTTTTTTTTTTTTTTTTTTTTTCTTTTTTAAATTAAATCTACATAGAAAAAATACAAGATACACTTTCAATCAGTGCATCAACCCAAACAACCTCCCCCATGCACACTCATCCACACCCACTCACACAAAAGGGGTTCTGCTACCAATATTATGGTTCCCACAACATAGACAACACATCTGCAAGGGACACAACACATCTGAAGCACACATGATTGTATAGGCTGCTGGTCCACTAGCATTTTCATTAATTACTATTTTTTATGTAATTTTTTTTAATATTGTTTTACTTTCTTTTTTATCCAAGAAAGTGTTTTTTATTTATTTATCTTATTTTATTTTATTTTTTTAAAAAGGGCCTTATCTTCAACAGACCAGGTTGTCAATGAAATTAGATTTGTTTAAAGGGTTTTTTAAACCAGGCCCAGTCCAGATAATGTCCAAGTCGGACTCAGCAACACACACCTTCATTCATGTACACAGAAAAAAATTAGGGAACACAACAGATTGCATATAATTTATAAACAAAATTACATTTTCAAAATAAGCATTTATGTACAGTCCAGATTATGTCCAGGTCACTCAAATTAGGGAACACAACAACAGATATCATATAATCTATAAACATAATTCTACTTTCAAAATAAGCCTTTGAGGACTTCTCATCTTTTTTTAAATGTTTTTTGGCATCATTATCGTTTTCAACCATGTAACTTTCTAAAGTTAGAAAATACTGAATAAATGTTTTAAAGAAAGTAATACTAAGTGAATATCTGTTTTTGGCCTTAAAAATAAACATTTTACCGAGTACTATAATTAAATTGACTAAATCATGATTGTCAATGAACTCTCCTAAAATAACAGAAACCACATTAAGCTTCATAAACAAACCAATCCTTAAACACATTTTTTCAACTTCCACCCAAAACAAAGACACAATATGACAATACCAAAACAAATGCAGGGTGGATTCAGGCTCCTGACAACAAAATTGGCAATCATCTGACTCTGTCATATTCCATAATTTTAACATTTTCCCTGTGGGTAAGAAGTTATAAATCATTTTAATTTGAAAATAACGATTTTGCACATCGATAGTGGTTTTATAGATTAGTTTGAATATGGCATCCCATGGCAACGGGCAGTCAAAAAAGTCCTCCCATTTTCCATTTGTGTTGTATGAGGCAGCCTTCAAAGATTTCTTTATTAAATAAAAATTATATATTTTTCTATTTATTTTAGTTCCTTTTTGCCAACTAGAATTTCTTATTAGAGGTTTACAAACTAATAATTTAGTAGTTCCATAATTAATTATTTGTTTCCATCTTTTCCCAATTACTCCAGTTAGTTGATAAAATGAAAAGCTTGAGCAAGCATCACCATACATAGCTCTAAATTCATCATACTTCATAATTTTACCATTCTCATTGATAATATCATTGACAAAAATGATTCCTCTTTCAAACATATTTTTCCAAAAGAAAGGTTTTCCATCTATTACAATATTAGAGTTCATCCATATTAACTGCTGCAAAATATCGTCTCTTTTTTCTGGCACATAAAATTGAAAACACCACTATGAGTGGATTGTTTCCTTTATGATCCCCGCCATGTTTCCCAGCAGACTCTCTGGGAGGGGATCACTTGTAAAAAAGGATACAATTTCTTTTGATACAGTACATGTTTTTTGTCCAACAGGACATTTGTGTACCACTCAATGTTTAAATACATCTTTGGAACAATTGATGCTTTTAAAGACAGACACATAGCTTCAAGGTTGAGAAGTTTCAGGCCCCCATATTCATACTCTTTGTACAAAACCTTTCTTTTAATCTTTTCTGGTTTGCCGTTCCAGACAAAATCGAAGAACCTCCGCTCATAAATCTTAAAAAAGTTTTGTGATGGAGCTGGTAATGACAAAAACAAATAAATAAATTGAGGAATAATTAACAAGTTGGCAATAGACATTTTACCATACAAGGTTAGGGATTTCCCTTTCCATAATTGCATAATTTTGTCCAGCTTTCTTAGTCGATTATCATAATTTACTGAGCCTAGATCTTCCAGATTTTCTGGGACAACAACACCAAGTATGTTAACTGGTCCATCTGTCCACAAAACAGGCACTTTGCATTCCATTCGAAAGGACGTTCCCTTTATATTTCCGATCCTTAACATTTTACATTTATCATAATTAAGCTTAAGGCCAGATTGCTGTGAAAATATGTCCAAAAGATTAAGAAGGTTCCGCAAACAATGAGGAAAAATCTTATCTTTGTGAATCAGCCTTTTCTGACATGAACTTCATCAAGAACACGCCTCACTGATGCACATCTGCAAGACTCACTCAGAGTTGCAGTGTCAAGTTACACACCAGAGTACAACACACTAGTTAACAGCATGCAATGCCAGGCTTCCCACTAACTGACAAAGAAACAGATAACAGATTTGGCGTCCAGTTCAAAGTGTGACATGATTTAAAAATTTGAGAGTTTACTTTTGTATTTTACATGAGTTATTATTTGTACAAACATGGTGCAAAGTAATTCATGATTTGTTAAAAAATGTTAGTGGCTAGCTAGTTAAAATGGGATATTGTGATTTCACAAGACTGTCTTAGAAGTGATCATTTGAAAATGTTCAATTTGAAAAATGTGCACTTAGAGAAAATATAAAAATAAAGTGTTGCATATTGATATTTATCTGTTTCTATATATATTTATTGTGAGAAATCCTTAAGATGATCAGTGTTTCCACAAAGATAAATATCATTAATTATTAATAATAACAGAGTTAAAGGTAAATTGAGCAAATTGGCTACTTCTGGCAATTTATTTAAGTGTGTATCTAACTGGTAGCCCTTCGCATTAATCAGTACCCAAGAAGTAGCCATTGGTTTCAAAAAGGTTGGTGACCCCTGATTTAGCTGCTGTGCGACAATTTTTTCGAGGATTTTCGAGATAAACGGAAGGTGGGACACAGGTCGGTAGTTTACCATGAGGTCAGGATCGAGGTTAGGTCTTTTGAGTAGAGGATGAATAACCGCTTTTTTGAATGCTAGGGGAACAGTGCCAGAGGAAAGTGATAAGTTTATGATATTTAACACTGATGGACCTAATAATACAAAAAGCTCCTTTATAAGTTTCCCAGGAATTGGGTCAAGTAAACATGTTGTTTGTTTTGTCCCATTTACACATTTTGACAATTCCTCCAATGTTATTTCATCAAAGAGAGAGAAACTATTTTGGAGGGCGTTATCCGTCGTATATACAGTCGTATCTGTGTTAATAGAACCCAGTTGTAGCTGAGATGCATTGTCTTTAATCTCCTTTCTAATGAGTTAAATTTTCTTATTAAAGAAATTCATAAAGTCATCTGCTGAGTGGGTGGAGCTACTGGGAGGAGTCCCTTGTTGGGTTAGCGATGCTACTGTACTAAACAGAAATTTAGGATCATTTTTGTTGAGGTGGATGAGATTTGAGTAATATCTAGCTTTAGCTGAGGTAAGCATGCGTTTATAAGTTATTAAACTATCACACCATGCTTGATGGAAAACATCAAGTTTAGTCGCACGCCATTTGCGTTCCAGCTTTCTACATGATAATTTCTGGGCTTTAGTTTCTTCTGTAAACCATTGGGTACGCCTTTTAGGGGCCCTTTTTAGCTTTAGCGGTGCTACACTATCAATGGTGTCGCGCAGGGCGTCGTTAAAGTTGTTAGTGAGGTTATCAATAGAGCCCACATAATTTGGGAATGGTACCATTACCGAAGGCAGTAGGTCAGTAAGAGTCGTCGTTGTGGCAGCATTAATGTTGCGGCTGCTATAGTAGTTATTATTATTATTATTAGTTTGTTGACAATGAGTCAGAACTTCGAATTTTATAAGGTAATGATCGGACATTACTTTAGTGTACGGGAGTATCGTAACTTTAGAGGTGGTGACACCCCTGACAAGCACTAGATCTATCGTATTACCGTTGCGATGCATGGGTTCATTTATTATTTGTGTAAGACCACAGCTATCAATTATAGTCTGGAGGGTCCGATGGGGTATTCATATGGATATTAAAGTCCCCCATTATGATTATATTGTCGGCGTGCGTCACTAGATCAGCAACAAACTCTGAGAATTCACTGATGAAGTCCGAATAGGGCCCAGGGGGGCGGTAGATAACAGCCAGGTGGAGAGGCAGCGGTGTGACAAACCTCAAAGGGAGCACCTCAAACGAGTTATATTTATTATTTAGGTTAGGTGTAAAATTATAGTTTTCATTGTATATTAGTGCGACACCCCCTCCCCTTTTAAGAGGACGGGCAACATGTGCATTGGTATAGTTAGGAGGAGATGCCTCATTTAGCGCAAAAAAATCGTCTGGTTTGAGCCAGGTCTCGACGAGACCAACGACGTCAAGTTTGTTGTCTCTAATGACCTCATTAACTAATAACGTTTTGGAAGATAATGACCTTATGTTTAAAAAGCCCATATTATAGGTAGTGGGCTGTTTTGAGGATTGTTTGTTGAAATTATCCGAAGTAGCAATATTAATAACGTTGCGTTTATTATGCGTAGTGCACTTTAAATAGTTTCGACCATATCTAGGAATTGATACGACGGGAATTGTCCGATTGTTTGCTAGATGTTGCGATAAACTGAACGCATCATAGTTAGCCACCTCAGTAGATTGCATGTCTGCCTCTGACACGGTCACAAAAGAAAAAACATTATGTGAGTTGTGTTTTATTCTAAGAGAATTGCTATGTGTGCAGGGATTATCCAGCCTGACGCCGGCTAGTTCTAGTTTAAATGGCTTCTTACCCGGACACTCCACGCTTCTTTGGTTAGCTTTTCCCTTTGTTGTTAGCCCCGCTCGGCATCCCCGCTTCTGCTTCCGCTCACACCGCTTACGTCGTCTCCATTGGCGGTCACCGCTAGCACTTGACTCCGCTGCTACAAAGGCCGCTCGATGTAGCCCGCGAAGTATTCCCATGCTAGCGAGGAGGTCCACCGTACATGCATCTTTCAGTCTATAACGACCCGATCCATCCACATCCAGAATTGTCTGTCGGTCGTATGTGATCACAGAGTGTTCACGCTTTGAGCCAGCCATGAAATTGACAGAAATGACAAAAGCTCACTTTTATTATATAACAAAAAAATAAAATCTAATAAATAAAATAAATATTGACTGTTACCCCCCTACAAAAATAAAATAAATAAATATTGACTGTTGTTACCCAAAGTATATTAACTAGGATTTATCAGAAAAACTAATATATACAGTAACACAAAAACAACCTGTCTCTGTGTTAACTATAGAGGCTTCGCAGCTGACGTCATCAGCCACGCCCATTAGCTTGGCGGCCATCTTGCCGGTCACCAGTTCAGTGCCGGTCAACGACTCACACACGCTTTCTTGTTAGATCTGCTGCTATTTGAGCTTGGAAATGCCGGAAACCTGCTGTGCTGTTGGATGTAGCAATAGACGAGGCGATAAACCAAATCTTAGCTTCTATAGATTCCCGGCAAACAACAAAAAACGCGATAAATGGATCGCGATGATTTGTCGTGAACGATGGAAACCTACGATTTACACAAGGATATGCAATGAACACTTCATATCAGGTATGTAAACAAACTATTCACCCCTGATTTGTTTCACAAAATGTGAAATAATACAATATGGGATGATACAAATATGATTGTTGAAAATGCTGGGTGCATTTTCCTTACCTTGGTCATGAGAAGAAATCGATTCTTGTTTGGAATCTGCCATATCAGCCCATTATGCACAAAACCTGCTGTAAAATACTTGTAGGCATCCAGACTCTTGTATGCCTTAAGGTCCTTTCCAGTGTACGGAGATGGTGAATCGACGAGGTAATTATAAATGTCTGGATATGAGAGATCAGGCAGGTCGGCTGTTGCAAAATGCTCAGGTGATTTTAGCATGCTTCTCGGTAAAAGGTACGGATCCGTTGTGCCAACAAGGTTCAACTTCTCTCGGTAACGTTTCTTGGACTCTTCATCCAAATGCACAACTTCATTGGATAGCAAATCAGCCATAATTCGGATGAAATCGGTGAAAATGTAGCGCAGAAATCAAACTGAATCTGTACGAACACGTAGGAACGAGCTGACCGGTTGACCGGTTGACCGGCAAGATGGTGGCATAACACAAAGTCACATGATAAAACCACGTGACTGCAAAGCCTCTATAGGTGTATAGATAATAATAGTGTTAAATAAAATCAGTCCCTTGGGCACAAAACTGAAAATAATACAGCTCTCCAAAAAGTGCACTTCTGCTGCTATTTGACATAACTGTTTGTTATGATGCTTTGACATTTTTGCACTTTATTTATTTATTGAAAGAAAATTCTATGAAGAGAAAAGTTGTTTGCAAATGTGGTTGCAATGCTAAAAAATGAAAAGTTAAAGCTAAAAAAAGAAATACAATTGATTGAGTTTCAATCTTTCTTTATAGGGGGAAAAATGTGAAGTTATGAGCTAGGGAAAATAACAACTACACTACCCAGCATGCAACGGGAGTGACAAGCATGCGCGGTAGCCCCGAAAAGTGTTGTTGCATGTCGTCACCCGGCAGCTAATTATGAGGTTACGAGCACGCTGTGAAAGTAAACGTCAAGAACTCAGCCAACACGCCTCGTCTGCATTATTTATAATTAGACAGACAACACATATACAGTGTGATTTTGATTTGTTTACAAGGAAAGAAAAACAAAAGTTAAAAAAGGGATATGTGTTGTATATATATATGTATGTGCTGCGGTTGCTTTAAGAACGTTGCGACAGCTGCCGTAAAGGAGGTGCGTTGCTAGCCTGGTTGCTATGTTTCCGGTTGGTCGTAAAAGTGTTGGTCATGTGTTTGTACCCTGCTCAAATCTCTCAGTAAAGTTATTCATTGGATTATACCTTTTGTTTTGAACTTTATTACACCTTGGAGCGCTTTTTCCGGTCTCTTGTTTTCCTGCTTTCGCTATCTGCTCCTAATGACTGAGCTACGTGACGTCATTTCTTGTGATGTCACACGGAGCATTTCTGGTCGGGACGGGATTCCAGGGATTCGAATAAAGAACCAACTCTTTTTCTTTACTATAGTGGTCTTGATAACGGGTACCGGTTCTCAAAAAGGGATTCGAGTCTGAGGACTCGGTTCTTTTCTTATCGAACAACCGGGAAAACCGGTTTCGAGTATCTTCCCTAAATTATGGTGTTATTTATCATGATTCCAAAATCACTCAAAATAATCTTCATTATTATGTTTTGCCATAATTGTCCAGCCCTAGACGAGGTATTGGCAAGGACTTCACGATAAACTATGTATCACAGTACTTGAGTCATGATACAATAGTCTATTGTAATATTGTGACATGGAGTTTTACTGCAATTTTTACAAAGTCACTGAAATATGTAAAAAACAGCTTAAAATAAATGTTGTATATAAGTCATACTTGCCAACCCTCTTGTCCCAATACCAATAATTTTGTACTGGTACTAAATGTATAGATACATTTCCAAATAAAGGGAACTACGAAAAATGTCAATATTGGCTTTATTTTCATCAATCAATCAATCAATGTTTATTTATATAGCCCTAAATCACAAGTGTCTCAAAGGGCTGCACAAGCCACAACGACATCCTCGGTACAGAGCCCACATACGGGCAAGGAAAACTCACCCCAGTGGGACGTCAATGTGAATGACTATGAGAAACCTTGGAGAGGACCGCATATGTGGGTAAACCCCCCCCCCCCCCCCCCCCCCCCCCCTCTAGGGGAGACCGAAAGCAATGGATGTCGAGTGGGTCTGACATAATATTGTGAAAGTCCAGTCCACAGTGGATCCAACACATCAGCGAAAGTCCAGTCCATAGTGGGACCAGCAGGAAACCATCCCGAGCGGAGACAGGTCAGCAGCGTAAAGATGTCCCCAACCAATGCACAGGCTAGCAGTCCACCCCGGGTCCTGACTCTGGACAACCAGCACTTCATCCGTGGCCACCGGACCTGTGTCCTCCCCCTCCATAAGGGAGAGGGGAGCAGAGGAGAAAAGAAAAGAAAAGAGAGGGCAGATCAACTGGTCTAAAAAGGGAGTCTATTTAAAGGCTAGAGTATACAAATGAGTTTTAAGATGGGACTTAAATGCTTCTAATGAGGTAGCATCTCTAACTTTTACCGGGAGGGCATTCCAGAGTATTAGAGCCCGAATAGAAAACGCTCTATAGCCCGCACACTTTTTTTGGGCTCTGGGAATCACTAATAAGCCGGAGTTCTTTGAACGCAGATTTCTTGCCGGGACATATGGTACAATACAATCGGCAAGATAGGCAGGAGCTTGACCGTGTAGTATTTTATGCGTAAGTAGTAAAACTTTAAAGTCACATCTTAAGTGCACAGGAAGCCAGTGCAGGTGAGCCAGTATAGGTGAAATATGATCAAACTTTCTTGTTTTTGTCAAAAGTCTAGCAGCCGCATTTTGTACCAACTGTAATCTTTTAATGCTAGACATAGGGAGGCCCGAAAATAATACGTTACAGTAATCGAGACGAGATGTAACGAACGCATGAATAATGATCTCAGCGTCGCTTGTGGACAATATGGAACGAATTTTAGCGATATTACGGAGATGAAAGAAGGCCGTTTTAGTAACACTCTTAATGTGTGACTCAAACGAGATAGTTGGGTCGAAGATAATACCCAGATTCTTTACAGAGTCGCCTTGTGTAATTGTTTGGTTGTCAAATGTTAAGGTGGTATTATTAAATATGTGTTGGTGTCTAGCAGGACCGATAATCAGCATTTCCGTTTTCTTAGCGTTGAGTTGCAAAAAGTTAGCGGACATCCATTGTTTAATTTCATTAAGACACGCCTCCAGCTGACTACAATCCGGCGTGTTGGTCAGCTTTAGGGGCATGTAGAGTTGAGTGTCATCAGCATAACAGTGAAAGCTAACACCGTATTTGCGTATGATGTCACCTAGCGGCAGCATGTAAATACTAAAGAGTGCAGGGCCAAGAACCGAACCCTGGAGAACTCCGCACGTTACCTTAACATACTCCGAGGTCACATTGTTGTGGGAGACACTGCATCCTGTCAGTAAGATAAGAGTTAAACCCAGACAAGGCTAAGTCTGACATACCTATACGTGTTTTGATGCGCTCTAATAAAATATTATGATCAACAGTATCGAAAGCGGCGTTAAGATCAAGGAGCAGCAACATAGATGACGCATCAGAATCCATCGTTAGCAATAGATCATTAGTCATTTTTGCGAGGGCTGTCTACGTAGAGTGATTTGCCCTGAAACCGGATTGAAAAGGTTCACAGAGATTGTTAGACGCTAAGTGTTCATTTAGCTGCTGTGCAACAACTTTTTCGAGGATTTTCGAGATAAACGGAAGGTGGGACACCGGCCGCTAGTTTACCAAGAGATCAGGATCGAGGTTAGGTCTTTTGAGTAGAGGATGAATAACCGCTTTTTTGAATGCTAGTGGAACAGTGCCAGAGGAAAGTGATAAGTTTATAATATTTAACACTGATGGACCTAATAATACAAAAAGCTCCTTGATAAGTTTCCCAGGAATTGGGTCAAGTAAACATGTTGTTTGTTTTGTCCCATTTACACATTTTAACAATTCCTCCAATGTTATTTCATCAATTTGTTTTGTCCCATTTACACATTTTAACAATTCCTCCAATGTTATTTCATCAAAGAGAGAGAAACTATTTTGGAGGGCGGTATCCGTCGTATATACAGTCGTATCTGTGTTAATAGAACCAGTTGTGACTGGGATGCGTTGTCTTTAATCTCTTTTCTAATGAGTTCTATTTTCTTATTAAAGAAATTCGTAAAGTCATCTGCCGAGTGGGTGGAGCTACTGGGAGGAGTCCCTTGTTGGGTTAGCGATGCTACTGTACTAAACAAAAATTTAGGATAATTTTTGTTGAGGTGGATGAGATTTGAGTAATATTTAGCTTTAGCTGAGGTAAGCATGCGTTTATAAGTTATTAAACTATCACTCCATGCTTGATGGAAAACCTCAAGTTTAGTCGCGCGCCATTTGCGTTCCAGCTTTCTACGTGATAATTTATGGGCTTTAGTTTCTTCTGTAAACCATGGGGTACGCCTTTTAGGGGCCCTTTTTAGCTTTAGCGGTGCTATACTATCAATAGTGTCGCGCAGGGCGTCGTTAAAGTTGTTAGTGAGGTTATCAATAGAGCCCACATAATTTGGGAATGGTGCCATTACCGAAGGCAGTAGGTCAGCAAGAGTCATCGTTGTGGCAGCATTAATGTTGCGGCTGCTATAGTAGTTATTATTATTATTATTAGTTTGTTGACAATGAGACAGAACTTCAAATTTTATAAGGTAATGATCGGACATTACTTTAGTGTACGGTAGTATCGTAACTTTAGAGGTGGTGACACCCCTGACAAGCACTAGATCTATCGTATTACCGTTGCGATGCGTGGGTTCATTTATTATTTGTGTACGACCACAGCTATCAATTATAGTCTGGAGCGCCACGCCACGCACGGAGGGTCCGATGGGGTATTCATATGGATGTTAAAGTCTCCCATTATGATTATATTGTCGGCGTGCGTCACTAGATCAGCAACGAACTCTGAGAATTCACTGATAAAGTCCGAATAGGGCCTTGGGGGGCGGTAGATAACAGCCAGGTGGAGAGGCAGCGTTGTGACAAACCTCATAGTAAGCATCTCAAACTAGTTATATTTATTATTTGGGTTCGAAGTAAGGTTAAAGTTTTTGTTGTATATTAGTGCGACTCCCCCACCCCTTTTAAGAGGACGGGCAACATGTGCATTCGTATAGTTAGGAGGAGATGCCTCACCCAGCGCAAAAAACTCATCTGGTTTGAGCCAGGTCTCGGCTAGACCAACGACGTCAAGATTGTTGTCTCTAATGACCTTATTAACTAATAACGTTTTGGAAGATAATGATCTTATGTTTAAAAAGCCCATATTATAGGTAGTGGGATGTTTTGAGGATTGTTTGTTGAAATTATCCGTAGTAGCAATATTAATAATGTTACATTTATTATGCGTAGTGCACTTTAAATAGTTTCGACCATATCTAGGAATTGATATGACAGGAATTTTCAGATTGTTTGCCACCTCAGCAGAATGCATGTCCACCTCTGACGCAGAAAAAACATTATGTGAGTTGTATATTATTCTAAGAGAATTGCTATGTGTGCAGGGATTATCCAGCCTGGCGCTGGCTAGTTTAACATAGTCCTTATTAGCGCTTCTTTGAGGATTAGCCTTTAGCTTTGTTAACAGAACATCTTACACTACATTAAACACTCACAGTCAAATAACAATTTTACAAGGTTAAAATATAAAATAAAAGGCATTAAACACATTGGGCTTTTCTTGTTGCACTCAAATAACAATTTACAATTTTCCATATTACATATAGCCTGCTATAATCAAGGATTAAATTAGAATATGAATTAAGTTTGACTGAGATATCAAATTTTTCATGATTTATGGTTGCCACTCCTGGTCTGTGCTTTAAGAAAAATACAATTATTAATTATTAATTAAGTACTAAAAACGAAACTATCGATAAATGTACACAGATAAGCCATGTAGCAGGTAATCCAAAACACAAATTGTAGGAATTTGTTACAAAATGTAGTCATTTCACTTGCATTAGTTGACTGCTAATTGAACAGTTTTAACTGCGCTGATATTTGGCATCAAGCTAAGCAGCTGTGTGCACGTCTACGTATCTACATGTGCACAGCAGGGGAGCTGGTTAACTTATGAGAGTAGTATGTGTGTTTGTGAGAATGTCAACGTGTTGTCTGAGTGACGTCAGTGAGTGAGCGGGCGAGTAAAGAGAGAGCAGCAGGACAGGTGTAACAACTACATTATACCTGTCACTATTTAAACTCCTTGTGCAGATCTGAATGCTTATTATTTAAAAGTTGACCTAAGTCTGAAGCAAAGGTGGTAATACTAATCACCACATTTGGCAAGGCGTGTTTTAAAGCAGCTGTTGTGAGAGTAGCGTATGTGTGTGTGCACCTTTAAGAGTGGCAGTATGTGGGGTGAGTGACGTGAGTAAGTGAGTGTGCAAGTAAGGAGAGGTAGTGGTAGCATGTGCAGGAGTGTTAATAGCATGGTGGAAGTCCGGTTGTGCCCTGTGGAAATAATAAATAAAGTTAGCAAGTTGTAACTAATCGACGGCCTCGTCCCTCGGATCAAAGAGCGGAGCTTTATGGACCCAGTGTTACCTCCGACAAAACACGGGCCCTGGAGGGAACGTCTCCCCTGTGCTCCTCGACCACGGTCTGGGAGCACACAAACAGGAAAGGTGTAAAGCAACCCTTGCAGAGCGGCGGCTCTGTGTTTAAAGTGTCACCTTTATTGTTAGTTTAGAAGCCCAAATACCTCCATATTGCACTTCACGCACCCTCTTTATTAACCAGTAGAATTGTCCTTTGTTGCCTTTCTTTCTCTCCACAATGTTATTGCTTGTATGCACTTTGTGTGTGCGTTTTAACACACTCAACATCATGCGCCTCGGCTCTGTAGTCACCGCCACACAACAGCATTCAAATGAAAGAACGGTACCGGTACTTTTCAAAGGTGCTATAATACCGATTTCAATTGATTAGTATCACAATACTTTATTAGTAGCAATATACTGTACAACCCTACTACACACACACATACAGTACATAGAAGAAATTGTGTTTTTGTTGTTTGTGTCTTGCAGACGTCCAGCAGCTGATCGGTAATCCAGAAGAAGTTTCCCCTCAGTTAGGGGGGAGCTCCACTTTGAAGCAGGAGACTCCACAACCACCCTGCATTAAAAAGGAAGAGGAGGAACTCTGCATCACTCAGGAGGGAGAGTGTCTTCTAGGACGAGAGGAAGCTGATTACACCAAATTTCCACTTAGTATTCTCTCTGTGAAGACTGAAGATGATGAAGAGAAACCACAAGTAGACAACTTCTTAGCTCCACTATCAGATAGGGAGGCTGAAGACGAGGTTGAAGAACCTTTGAGCAGCGATAAAGACTGTGAAGGTGATATGAGGACTCACACTGACAACAAACACTCTGAATGCTCTTCAAAGAAGAGAGGTAAAAAATGTTTGAGCTGCTCAGTTTGTGCTAAAAGATTTACTCAAATGAGCCATTTGACCCGACACATGAGAACACACACAGGTGAAAAACCATTTAGTTGTTCAGTTTGTGGCAAAAGCTTTTCTGTTAAGTGCTATTTGACTGGACACATGAGAACACACACAGGTGAAAAACCATATAAGTGTTCAGTTTGTGGCGTAAGCTTTTCTAAAAAAAGCAATTTGACTAAACACATGAGATCACACACAGGTGAAAAACCATTTAACTGTTCAATTTGTGGTAAAAACTATTCTTTAAAGAGCCGTTTGAGTCAACACATGAGAACACACACAGGTGAAAAACCATTTAGTTGTTCAGTTTGTGGCAAAAGCTTTTCTGTTAAGAGCCATTTGACTGGACACATGAGAACACACACAGGTGAAAAACCATATAAGTGTTCAGTTTGTGGCAAAAGCTTTTCTGATAACAGTTATTTGAATCGACACATGAGAACACACACAGGTGGAAAAGTATTTAAGTGTTCAGTTTGTGGCGAAAGTTTTTCTCAAAATATCTGTTTGACTCGACACATGAGAACACACACAGGTGAAAAACCCTTTAATTGTTCAGTTTGTGGCAAAAGCTTTTCTCAAAATAGCTGTTTGACTCAACACATGAGAACACACACAGGTGAAAAACCATTTAATTGTTCAGAGTGTGGCAAAAGCTTTTCTGTTAAGGGCCATTTGACTGGACACATGAGAACACACACAGGTGAAAAACCATATAAATGTTCAGATTGTGGCAAAAGCTTTTCTAATAAGAGCCATTTGACTCGACACAAGAGAACACACACAGGTAAAAAACCATTTAGTTGTTCAGTGTGCTGTAAAAGGTTCCCACGTAATGCAGACGCAGTAAAACACATGAGAACACACAAGGGAAAATAACCAATTAGCTGTTTAGTTTTGCTCATATGTGGTGACATCCACCCTACCCAGGACCTCCTCACTGCTTCTTTCACAAATATCTGAGGTATTCATACAAACTTGGCTTATTTGGAGCATAATCGTATCTACTCATGACCCCATGTCTTCTCTGTATCTGAAACCTTCCTGAACAGTAAGATAGATGATGCTTCAAGTGCTTGGTTACTCCTTCTTCAGTCCAGGGACCTGGGGCCTCATGTGTCAAGTTTGTGCACGCTCAAAAACCTGCACTACACCCTTTTTCACTGCAAAGTTGAGATGTATCAAAACTGACGTTGTGATGCTGGGTAACTGTTTACATGACCAAGTGCCAACTTTTACTCCTCAGACTGATTGATGTGCAAATCAGAGACAAATGAACAATTAACCCCCAACCCCCACCTCCCTCGACATTCGGGCATAACAGGTTCAATCCGGCCCGCCAGATGAGTTTGAGAAGTGTAAAATTCAGCTGCATTTTTTAATTAAATAAACTGCTGTTCTAAATGTGTCCACTGGATGTCGCAATAGCAATTCTGTTAGGCAAGCAAATAGTTTATACCGGGGCGAGCAAGTATACCAAGCAAGAGGTACACGGTAAAGCGGGGCTGTGACTCCTCCCCCTCCACCCAACGTAAAACAGGAGTAAAATAAGCAATCAGTAACCCACTTAAAATGCAGCATGAGACACTGCACACTGATATAGTTCTGTGAAAATGATTGTCTTCTGTGCAAATGTAAAGAAAGTGAACAGTGTGTGATTTACTGCAATACTGTCAGTCTTTTAACTTTTTATTTGTGCTTTGTTGAAATTATTAATACATTGCACAGCTTTTATTTTTCTATCAATACACATTATGTCTAGAAGACAGGAAGTAACTCAACACTCTTGAATAGTTTCTACCTCAGTTTGTATGGTTTGTTGAGTTAGCACAGGATTAATATGTGGAAATGAAGAATGAGTTAGTTGATACATAGAATCGTTTTTATTCATGCTTATTTTGGTTTTTGTTCAATCCTAGATGGGTTGTGACTTAAAGTTTAATTGCTTTGTAGAAACACTGAGATTAAGTCTAAGTTAATTGTGTTCTTTAAGGTGTTTTTGAAATGCACCATTTTTCCCCTCTAAATGTTTAACTAACTTGAAGTGACTTGTCAAGAGGGTTATTTGTGATATGTACATTTTCAGAATGTGCTTCTTCTATTTTGGGCCGAAGTAAAATAAAGAAAACAACTTGAAGTTGTCGTAGTCGTATTTTTAAGTTATCATGCCATGATTTTGCCCGTCCCGCCCACGTGGAAATAGATTTTCCTCCATGCGGCCCCTGAGCTAAAATGCGTTTGACACCCCTGCTGTAATGTGACTCATGTGAGCAGGTTACTGTATAAACACATTTTGTTATAAGTTATAAAAATGTGTACAGTTCTCAGAGACACATCAATGTCAGTGTAGCTGCTGACAGAAGCAACATGTATATTTGATATAAAATGTCATAGTTGGTGAGAATAAATAAATACAATGCATAAAGATAAGTTCATATTGTACACATAATGTGATTAAAAAGGTATTTCTTTGGGTTTATTCATGCAAGTTTATGTTAACTTTATTTTTGTTACAAACCCATGTCAATTGAGTGGGGAATATATTTTTTGATTCCGGTTTGGTCACGTTGTTGGGGGGCGAATTAATATGTGAGGGAATTAAGGAAGCAGCATGAGACGACAAGTGTTTGATGTGGAAGACGTTGATGGAGTCTCGGATTGAAAATAAACTTTATTCCCTTGGAGTTCATGAGGCCAACAATCTCGACCTCAGTCTCAACATCTCCTTTCGTGCTGTCTGGCAAATATGCCCTACTCAAAGTATCCGCTAGTAGCATTTCTCGCCCAGGCAAATACACAACATTTATGTCATACTTTTGTAGCCTAAGTAGCATCCGCTGCAATCTTTTAGGTGCACTAAGGAGTGGCTTTTTGAGAATATTCTCTAGTGGCTTGTGATCACTCTGCACTGTCACTTTCCTGCCATAGGTATACTGATGGAACTTCTCCATACCAAAAACAATAACCAAACATTCCTTCTCTATCTGCGCGTATCCTCTTTCGGTAGGAGTGAGAGCTCTACTACCAAACGCCACAGGATTGCCTTCCTGAGTTAAAGGCCTACTGAAACCCACTACTACCGACCACGCAGTCTTATAGTTTATATATCAATGATGAAATCTTAACATTGCAACACATGCCAATACGGCCGGGTTAACTTATAAAGTGACATTTAAAATTTCCCGGGAAATATCCGGCTGAAACGTCGCGGTATGATGACGTATGCGCGTGACGAAGTCAGAGTAATGGAAGTTATGGTACCCCGTAGAATCCTATACAAAAAGCTCTGTTTTCATTTCATAATTCCACAGTATTCTGGACATCTTTTGCAATTTGTTTAATGAACAATGAAGGCTGCAAAGAAGACAGTTGTAGGTGGGATCGGTGTAGTAGCAGCGGACTACAGCAACACAACCAAGAGGACTTTGTTGGAGCGCTAGCCGCGCTAGCCGCGCTAGCCGCGCTAGCCGCGCTAGCCGCCGACCTCACCTTGACTTCCTACGTCTCCGGGCCGCCAAACGCATCGGGTGAAGTCCTTCGTCCTTCTGCCGATCGCTGGAACGCAGGTGAATACGGGTGTTGATGAGTAGATGAGGGCTGGCTGGCGTAGGTGGAGAGCTAATGTTTTTAGCATAGCTCTGTGAGGTCCCGTTGCTAAGTTGCTAAGTTAATTTCAATGGCGTCGTTAGCACAGCATTGTTAACCTTCGCCAGCCTGGAAAGCATTAACCGTGTATTTACATGTCCACGGTTTAATAGTATTGTTGATTTTCTATTTATCCTTCCAGTCAGGGGTTTATTTTTTTGTTTCTACATGCAGTTAAAGCACGATGCTATCACGTTAGCTCGTAGCTAAAGCATTTCGCCGATGTATTGTCGTGGAGATAAAAGGCACTGAATGTCCATTTCGCGTTCTCAACTCTCATTTTCAAGAGGATATAGTATCCGAGGTGGTTTAAAATACAAATCCGTGATCCACAATAAAAAAAGGAGAGTGTGGAATCCAATGAGCCAGCTTGTACCTAAGTTACGGTCAGAGCGAAAAAAGATTCGTCCATCACTGCCTCTCAAGTCCTTCACTGTAACGTTCCTCATCTACGAATCTTTCATCCTCGCTCAAATTAATGGGGTAATCATCACTTTCTCGGTCCGAATCTCTCTCGCTCCATTGTAAACAATGGGGAATTGTGAGGAATACTAGCTCCTGTGACGTCACGCTACTTCCGGTACAGGCAAGGCTTTTTTTTATCAGCGAGCAAAAGTTGCGAACTTTATCGTCGATTTTCTCTACTAAATCCTTTCAGCAAAAATATGGCAATATCGCGAAATGATCAAGTATGACACATAGAATGGATCTGCTATTCCCGTTTAAATTTAAAATAATCATTTCAGTAGGCCTTTAAAGCAGCCCCTAGGCCAGTGTCTGACGCATCTCACTGTAGTGTCAGTTCCATATCCTGGTCATAATACTTTAACACCGGTGCCTTAGTTATTTTGTCTTTAAGTCTCTGGAATGCTGACTCTTGCACATCTGTCCATTCCCACATATTGTCTCTGTGTGTAAGTTGTCTCAAAACTTCACAGTCATCAGATAGATGATCGAAAAATTTGGACAAGTAGTTTACCATACCTACAAGCCTCGGTACCCCTTTAACATCAGTTGGACGGGGCAGTTCGCTAATTGCTCGCACTTTATCAAGGTCAATCTGAAGACCATCTGCAGTCAGCAGATGACCAATGTATGGCACTGACTGTTGCCTCAGTTTAAACTTGTCTGCATTTAGTCTAATGTTTTTCTCCCTGCATCTAGTCAGGAAACACCTCAAGGTTGCATCATGATTTCTTTCTGCTTCTTCCTTTGTCTCACCTTCCCCAGTAATAAGCACATCATCAGCAATAACATATATACCATGCAGACCCTCAAGCGCCTGTATGAGTTTCCTTTGAAAAGCTTCAGGAGCCGGACTGATTCCCATCGACATTCTGAGGCAACGGAACCGGCCAAAGGGAGTATCAAAGGTTGTGACGTAGCTGGATTCTTCGCTCAGCTTCACATGCCAAGAGCCATGCTTGACATCGCACACTGTGAACACTTTTGCTACGAGTCGGTGGTGGCGGGCGCCTTCTTGTACGCCGTGGCCTGCTGGGGCAGCGGGCTGAGAGCGAGGGACGCAAACAGACTGGACACGTTGGTAGAGAAGGCCAGTAACGTGGTGGGAGTGGAGCTAGACTCTCTGGCGGTGGTGTCAGAGAGGAGAAGTCTAGCAAAGCTCCTAGCTTTATGGACAACACCTCACCACCCACTACACTCGGACCTTGCGGGGAGAATGAGCACGTTCAGGGGAAGGCTCAGACTCCCAAGATGCAACACGGAACGACACAGTAGGTCCTTCATGCCGACAGCCATCAGACTGTATAATGCATATGTTCCTTTTTGACTGCACTTAAATGTAGACTATATGTAGAATATATTTATAATATTTATATATTATATATATAATATATTATATGTAAAATATTATTTAGTTATTTAAAAGGTATTTTAAATAACTAGTTATTTAAAAGGTATTTTATTTTTTAAAGTCCGGCGCATGCGCAAACACATCGAACAATGGTCCAATGCCAAGATGGCGGACTAAGCGGCGTGGCTTTCCGTTTCCGGAGAAGTTTCACATTTACGATCTTATAGATTCAAAAATAGCATCAAATACCTCAACTATTCACCTTTTCTTAAGCCCAGGAAACGGACTTTGAGTGTGGAGCGACGGCGTCTTATCTGAAGTGAAGATTGAAGACGTGATAGAAGATGGACGACTACTGCTATGCTAAGATGGCGACGTCCGCTAAAAGAGAACATGAAAGAGAATCAGCGCCACCAACGGAGAACAATCTGAAAAGCGAAGATGAAGGTGAGTGTGTTGCGTTCCGTCATTTGAAAGCTGTTTGAATTTTAAGCCCTAAAAATAGTAATTAACCGACTTTGTTGAACAATGTAAACAAAGAACCTCGATCCAAAATGTCGGAAATGTCTGTTAGAAGTTACCGCAGTAGTAAACAGTAGGCAAGCAACGATACTTGGTATAATCCTGCGTGAATCCGCCTTTATTGACCGTGATCCTGTGTGTGTGAGAATGTGTGTGTGACTGAACTACTGTATTCGTCCTAACTGGGAGATTAAACACACCCACTAATTTAATCAGAAAAAGGCATTTTTACATGTAAATATTTTTGTACTAAAAACTCTGCAGACACTCTTTTTTAAAATCATTTTTGAGTTTGTGGATAAAAACATTTTGTCCCTGAAATAATCATTAAACTTGTTTAATGTGTTGGTACACGTGTACTTTTAATAAATATAAAATCGGGGCACCACTTGCCTTTTTCCAAGCACTGGTAAAAAGTACTGACGCTTTCAAGTAATTAGATTATATAAATAGTGTATTATTTGAAAATATTGTTTAGTAAATGTTAACTTGAAATAAAAATCCTACAGTATTCAGTACACCACTGATACTTTGTTTCCTGCAGAATGTTTGTGATGACAAGCAAAAAAAAAGAGGAAAAACCCCCACAAAATGTACAGAAAATAAGCAAAACTGTGGTCCTAAAACCAGGTACGGACCGAAGCGTGGGTGACCTGTACCGTTACACCTCTAGTAAACACAATTATAGATATGAACAAAATGACAGTTGTCAGCTGTGAGCATATATTACCTCCATCAAACATGGCGGAAATGTCTGTTACAAGATACTGTGGTAGTAAATAGTAGGGATGCAACTGTACTCGCTATTATCCTGCACGGGACAATCTGCCTTTAAATTTAAACAAATTATATGAATCGAGATTGGATGGTATTTACTTCGTAATTTTTTTGTTAAGCACTTAGCAATAGTGCTTCCTGCTTTATCTGCTTATCACTCAGCTTCTAAAACTTGTAGCTCATCCTCCTTAAATCCAGGCTCAAAAATATAAGGTTCTGGATCATAATTTGTCCCAAAGTATTCTTTGATGGCACTCATGAAGTCTGCCTTTATTAGTAATAGTTGGTGGTGGTGTTGAAGGAAATAGTGAACGTTGTGATGCGTCTGTGAAAATAATGCGCCACCGTTTGCTTAATCTTAAGGCCCAAGCTGTTTGTTTCCATGCTTTATTTTTTCTCTTTCCTATTTGGGCTAATTGGACCATAATTAAAATAAAAACTAAGAATCATCTTTGATAGGATGTACTTAGTCCATAAGTAACAAACGTGTACTTCATGTTTAGTGACATGACAATTCTTATTTTTACACTTTTGTTTTCCCCCAATTCCATTGTATGTTATACTCTTCTGACAACACCAGATGGCAGTATAAGTGTTCACATAAGGGCCAAAAGACCCCAATTCAGTAGTGTACACAATTTTGGAAATACGAGCTAAAAGGTGTTGTCCACGCATGTGGCCACTAAGGCCTTTAGAGGTGTTAAAATGATGATAGTCTATTGTAATATTGTGACATGGAGTTTTACTGTGATTTTTACGAAGTCACTGAAAAATGTAAATGTAAAGAACTTAAAGTAAATGTGGTAAATATGTACACTAGATGCCATTTATAATTTATTGGACAAATTGTGTCAAAAACAAAGTAATAAATAAGATAATTATTTTTCTTGCATTTAATATGTAAAAAAGTCCTACTTTTTAACTACAGACTTCTTTCAGATATATATTATCTTTTTTAGTCTTACAAATCTGTATTTCAATATTGTCGAAGCAAATGTTTTCTACTTTCTGTGACTCTAGCTTAGCTTTTCTGAGTCTATGACAAGTCATGTAAACATTGATCCATCATTCTGGCAAGGCACTAAATGAATGGCCATGAAACACTACACACTAGGGTTGTCCCCATACCAATAATTTAGTACCTTTACCGGTGGTACTTTAACTTTAACTTAAATGTAATAAATAAATAATAAATAAATGGCTTATACTTGTATAGCGCTTTTCTACCTTCAAGGTACTCAAAGCGCTTTGACAGTATTTCCACATTCACCCATTCACACACACATTCACACACTGATGGCGGGAGCTGCCATGCAAGGCGCTAACCAGCAGCCATCAGGAGCAAGGGTGAAGTGTCTTGCCCAAGGACACAACGGACGTGACTAGGATGGTAGAAGGTGGGGATTTAACCCCAGTAACTAGCAACCCTCCGATTGCTGGCACGGCCACTCTACCAACTTCGCCACGCCGGATACTTTCCAAATAAATGTACACAGATAAGCCATGTAGCAGGTAAAACACATTTATTAAAGACAAAACACAAATTGTAGGAATTTGTTACAAAATGTAATAATTTCACTTGCATTAGTTGACTGCTAATTGGGCAGTTTTAACTGCTAATATTTGGCATCAAGTTCTACGTATCTACATGTGCACAGCAGGGGAGCTGGTTAACTTATGAGAGTAGTATGTGTGTTTGTGAGAATGTCAACGTGTTGTCTGAGTGACGTCAGTGAGTGAGCGGGCGAGTAAAGAGAGAGCAGCAGGACAGGTGTAACAACTACATTATACCTGTCACTATTTAAACTCCTTGTGCAGATCTGAATGCTTATTATTTAAAAGTTGACCTAAGTCTGAAGCAAAGGTGGTAATACTAATCACCACATTTGGCAAGGCGTGTTTTAAAGCAGCTGTTGTGAGAGTAGTGTATGCGTGTGTGCACCTTTAAGAGTGGCAGTATGTGGGGTGAATGACGTGGGCAAGTAAGGAGAGGTAGTGGTAGCATGTGCAGGAGTGTTAATAGCATGGTGGATGTCCGGTTGTGCCCTGTGGAAATAATAAATAAAGTGAGCAAGTTGTAACTAATCGACGGCCTCGTCCTTCCGACCAAAGAGCGGAACTTTATGGACCCAGTGTTACCCCCGACAAAACATGGGCCCTGGAGGGAATGTCTCCCCTGCGCTCCTCGACCACGGTCTGGGAGCCCACAAACAGGAAAGGTGTAAAGCAACCCTTGCAGAGCGGCGGCTTCCTGTTTAAAGTGTCACCTTTATTGTTAGTTTAGAAGCCCAAATACCTCCATAATGCACTTCACGCACCCTCTTTATTAACCAGTAGAATTGTCCATTGTTGCCTTTCTTCCTCTCCACCATGTTATTGCTTGTATGCACTTTGTGTGTGCGTTTTGACACACTCAACATCATGCGCCTCGGCTCTGTAGTCACCGCCACACAGCAACATTCAGATGAAAGAACGGTACCGGTACTTTTAAAAAAAGGTGTCATAGTTCTGATTTCAATTGATTAGTACCACAATACTTTATTAGTAGCAGTATACTGTACAACCCTACTACACACACATACAGTACATAGAAGAAAGTGTGTTTTTATTGTTTGTGTCTTGCAGACGTCCAGCAGCTGATCGGTAATCCAGAAGAAGTTTCCCCTCAGTTAGGGGGGAGCTCCACTTTGAAGCAGGAGACTCCACAACCACCCTGCATTAAAAAGGAAGAGGAGGAACTCTGCATCACTCAGGAGGGAGAGTGTCTTCTAGGACGAGAGGAAGCTGATTACACCAAGTTTCCACTGAGTATTCTCTCTGTGAAGACTGAAGATGATGAAGAGAAACCACAAGTAGACAACCTCTTAGCTCCACTATCAGATAGTGAGGCTGAAGACGAGGTTGAAGAACCTTTGAGCAGCGATAAAGACTGTGAAGGTGATATGAGGACTCACGCTGACAACAAACACTCTGAATGCTCTTCAAAGAAGAGAGGTAAAAAATGTTTGAGCTGCTCAGTTTGTGCTGAAAGTTTTACTATAAAGAGCCATTTGACTCAACACATGAGAACACACACAGGTGAAAAAACATTTCAGTGTTCAGTTTGTGGCAAAAGCTTTTCTCAAAAAAGCCATTTGACTCAACACATGAGAACGCACACAGGAGAAAAACCATTTAGTTGTTCAGTTTGTGGCAAAAGCTTTTCTGTTAAGAGCTATTTGACTGGACACATGAGAACACACACAGGTGAAAAACCATTTAGTTGTTCACTTTGTGGCAAAAGCTTTTCTGAAATGAGCCATTCGACTCGACACATGAGAACACACACAGGTGAAAAACCATATAAGTGTTCAGTTTGTGGCAAAAGCTTTTCTCAAAAAAGCCATTTGACTCAACACATGAGAACACACACAGGAGAAAATTCATTTAGTTGTTCAGTTTGTGGCAAAAGCTTTTCTGTTAAGAGCCATTTGACTGAACACATGAGAACACACACAGGTGAAAAACCATTTAGTTGTTCAGTGTGCTGTAAAAGGTTCCCACATAATGCAGACGCAGTAAAACACATAAGAACACACAAGGGAAAATAACCTATTAGCTGTTTAGTTTGTGGTATGTTGCTCATATGTGGCGACATCCACCCTACCCAGGACCTCCTCACTGCTTCTTTCACAAATATCTGAGGTATTCATACAAACTTGGATTATTTGGAGCATAATCTTATCTACTCATGACCCCATGTCTTCTCTGTATCTGAAACCTTCCTGAACAGTAAGATAGATGATGCTTCAAGTGCTTGGTTACTCCTTCTTCAGTCCAGGGACCTGGGGCCTCATGTGTCAAGTTTGTGTACGCTCAAAAACCTGCACTACACCCTTTTTCACTGCAAAGTTGAGATGTATCAAAACTGACGTGATGCTGGGTAACTGTTTGCATAAATAATTGACAACTTTCCTCAGACTGATTGATGTGCAAATCAGAGACATATGAACAATTAACCCCCAACACCCACAACCCAACCCCCACCTCCCTCGACATTCGGCCATAACAGGTTCAATCCGGCCCACGAGATTGGTTTGCGAAGTGTAAAAATCAGTTGCATTTTTGTCGCAATAGCAATTCTGTTAGGCAAGCAAATCGTTTATACCGGGGCGAGCAAGTATACCAAGCAAGAGGTACACGGTAAAGCGGGGTTGTCACTCCTCCCCCTCCACCCAACGTAAAACAAGAGTAAAATAAGCAATCAGTAACCCCACTTAAAATGCAGCATGAGACACTGCACACTGATATAGTTCTGTGAAAATGATTGTCTTCTGTGCAAATGTAAAGAAAGTGAACAGTGTGTGATTTACTGCAATACTGTCAGTCTTTTAACTTTTTATTTGTGCTTTGTTGAAATTGTTCACACATTGCACAGCTTTTATTTTTCTATCAATACACATTATGTCTAGAAGACAGGAAGTAACTCAACACTCTTGAATAGTTTCTACCTCAGTTTGTATGGTTTGTTGAGTTAGCACAGGATTAATATGTGGAAATGACAAATGAGGTAGTTGATACATAGAATCATTTTTATTGATGCTTTATTTTGTTTTATGTTCAATCCTAGATGGGTTGTGACTTAAAGTTTAATTGCTTTGTAGAAACACTGCGATTAAGTCTAAATTCATTGTATTCTTCAAGGTGTTTTTGAACATGTACTTTTTTCTTTCTTTTAAATGTTTAACTAACTTGAAGTGTTTTGTCAAGAGGATTATTTGTGATATGTACATTTTCAGATTTGACTTGTTCTATTTTTGGCCATAGTAAAATAAAGAAAATAATCTGAACTTGTCATAGTTGTATTTTTAAGTTATCATGCCATGATTTTACCCGTCCGGCCTACGTGGAAATAGATTTTCCTCCATGCGGCCCCTGAGCTAAAATGAGTTTGACACCCCTGCTGTAATGTGACTCATGTGAGCAGGTTACTGTATAAACACATTTTGTTATAAGTTATAAAAATGTGTTGTTCAGTTCTCAGAGACACATCAATGTCAGTGTAGCTGCTGACAGAAGCAACATGTATATTTGATATATAATGTCATAGTTGGTGAGAATAAATAAATACAATGCATGAAGATAAGTTAATATTGTACACATAATGTGATTAAAAAGGTATTTCCTTGGGTTAATTCATGCAAGTTTATGTTAACTTTATTTTTGTTACAAACCCATGTCAATTGAGTGGGGAATATATGTTTTAATTCCGGTTTGGTCATGTTGTTGGGGGGACAATTAATATGTGAGGGAATTAAGGAAGCAGCATGAGACGACAAGTGTTTGATGTGGAAGACGTTAATGGAGTCTCGGATTGAAAATAAACGTTATTCCCTTGGAGTTCATGAGGCCAATGAGGTATGATTACTTCTGATATGTTTGTGAAATCTATGTGTTTTGTTTTTTGGATGTCAGACTAATTGTAAGTTCTGTTTGCTTATTTTATTACTTCTGACGGCATTATATTTGGCATCGTTGGTAACGTGAAGAAGACTTGGCTGAAATAAATGTCTGTGAGAAAAACGAACAACTTGAGTCTTGATTAAGACCTCGGAGGGAGTAACACTGATAATGGGCCACAATTTACAGGTCAGCGATTTGATGAGTTTTCAAAAAAAGTAAGGGTTTCAGCTAAGGCTGTCAATGTTAACGCATGTGATTATTAAAAAGAATATATTGCGTTACCATAAATGAATGATGATTAATCACAGTGTTGGTTTTGACCGGCGCAGGAAGGCAGTGCGCATCGCACAGGCAGCGATGACGTCACACACCAGTGGTAGAGGGATGTGCTCTGAGCCCACTTTCTCTTCAAAACAAACCTCGATGGAACTTCAGATAAAAGTGAGGTTATTAGTCAGTAATGCAGCGACAAACTTTCTTATCATCGGCACACATCAAGTTTAAAATAGAATCAAAGAATCAGGACGCACTTTGTCCTGTATGTTTATTAAGTAAGTGGCCAACAGAGCCCATTATTTTGTTTTCATGTTCCCGGGTTGGTGTAAAAGAAAAAGGTCAATGGTGACGTCACACGGCAGTTTTGACACAGCAGTTTGGCTACAGTCGCCAACACGCACCGAGCAGGCATCTTGTCAGTGCAGCAGATAACTAAAGTCAGTGTACAAAAGTGAAAATAGAAGTGTTCTGCTGTCTATGCTTGCAATAAGAGCAATATTTATGTGAGCGTGTTTGTTTCCTCACTGAGTGCAGTTGGTCCTGTTTCACTCTAGTCCGTTATATTCCCAACCATAAAGAGTGGACGGTTAGAGCAGTATTGTTGCTCACTTGTACTTTATTGTCAACTTCAGTGCAGTTACAATTCCAGGTGACTCACTCACACTAGCCCGCTTACTTCCTGTACATTGTGTCTCACTCTAAATGTTCCCCCCTGCAACATGTATTAATATGCTGAAGTATCAACATAACAATCATATTGTAACATCCTTTGTCTTTTTTTATAGTTTTTTTCCCCAAAAGAGATTACTTTACCCTAACCCTATCCTGCCTAATTATATAGAAAAAAACATAGTATTGCAAAATACAATAAAACTTAGATTGTAGACATTCGATAAAACAGTTACAGTAGAAAATGAAAGTATCATCTTACTTACAAACCAACCCAGGATAAAAACAAAAAATAATAACAGTATCACCTGTCATTCTTTACTTTTACAGTATGGTTTTCTTTTCGTCTTAACAGAGAAATTTCACATCAAATAGCAAGATATTTGCATCTTCCCTTTTTGTTTCCTAACACAACCAAAATAACATGTAACCCAGCAACTTGTTACAACTGTTTTCAAGCTTCAAAAGTCATTGTGTATAGTCTTTCAGAAAATGTGGACGAAAAACTCTACGACCTGCTCTGGTCACAGCAACCGACTGGTCATCTCTACGTTGTTGAATATCCATCGTAGTCGTGTCACTGAACAGGTGCTTCATGGCTGCGCCTGAGGTGTCGACGGTTCCTCCGCAGAACAGCACCTAACTCCAACTTCACCTCGTAAGACCTGGCATGCACCTCCTTCACCACCTTTGCGACTTTCCAGACTTTACACGGCTCGAAAGGCTGGACTCTAACACTGTCTCCACTCTTGAGACCATCGGTTGTTGAATATCCGTCGTAGTCGTGTCACTGAACAGGTGCTTCATGGCTGCGCCTAAGGTGTCGACGGTTCCTCCGCAGAACAGCACCTAACTCCAACTTCACCTCGTAAGACCTGGCATGCACCTCCTTCACCACCTTTGCGACTTTCCAGACTTTACACGGCTCGAAAGGCTGGACTCTAACACTGTCTCCACTCTTGAGACCATCCAAGTCCTTGACTGAGCGGTTGTAATATCTTTCCTGCCTCAGTCTGTTGCCTTTCAATCCCTGCTCACAGTCCATGACCCTTGGTGTCAAGAGGGTATCTTTTGTTGGCAGTAGGGTCCGAGTCCTCCTACTAAACAGTCTCTGTGCAGGGTTTGTCTCCAGGCCTTGACTGGGTGTGTTACGATGATCCAGCATAGCCAAGTACGGATCTGGCCCGGCAGCTTCAGCTTTTAGCATAAGTCGCTTGGCTGTCTTTACGGCGGACTTGGCCATCCCATTGCTCTGTGGGTATCCCGGTGATGAAGTTCTGTGCACAAACTCCCACCTTAGGCTGAATCTCTGGAACTCTTCGGACGAATATTGTGGCCCATTGTCTGACACAACCACATCCGGTATGCCATGTCTTGCAAAGTGAGCCTTCAGTTTATGAATTACAGTGCTGCTTTTTGTGTCCGGCAGGTAATCTACCTCCCAGAAATTGGAGTAATAATCTACTGTAATCAAATAATCCCTGTTTTTCCATTTGAACAAATCCGTTACAACTTTGGCCCATGGTCTAAACACCATATCATGTGGTTTAAAGGCCTACTGAAACCCACTACTACCGACCACGCAGTCTGATAGTTTATACATCAATGATGAAATCTTAACATTATAACACATGCCAATACGGCCGGGTTAACTTATAAAGTGACATTTTAAATTTGCCGCTAAACTTCCGGTTCGAAACGCCTCTGAGGATGACGTATGCGCGTGACGTGGCCCGGCGAACACGGGTATGCCTTCCACATTGAAGCCAATACGAAAAAGCTCTGTTTTCATTTCATAATTCCACAGTATTCTGGACATCTGTGTTCGTGAATCTGTTGCAATCATGTTCATTGCATTATGGAGAAGGAAGCTGAGCAAGCAAAGAAGAAAGTTGTCGGTGCGAAATGGACGTATTTTTCGAACGTAGTCAGCAACAACAGTACACAGCCGGCGCTTCTTTGTTTACATTCCCGAAAGATGCAGTCAAGATGGAAGAACTCGGATAACAGAGACTCTAACCAGGAGGACTTTTGACTTGGATACACAGACGCCTGTAGAGAACTGGGACAACACAGACTCTTACCAGGATTACTTTGATTTGGATGACAAAGACGCAGACGTGCTACTGTGAGTATGCAGCTTTGGCTTCTAAACATTTGATCGCTTGACCGTATGTGCGCAACTTTTTTTTTGCGTATGTACGTAACTTTTTTAAAATATATAAGCTTTATGAACCTTGGGTTAGGTGAACGGTCTTTTGGGCTGAGTGATTGTGTGTGTTGATCAGGTGTTTGAATTGTATTGGCGTGTTCTATGGAGCTAGGAGCTAGCAGAGGAGCTAGGAGCTAGCATAACAAACACGCAGGTGTTTTTATGCAGGATTAATTTGTGGCATATTAAATATAAGCCTGGTTGTGTTGTGGCTAATAGAGTATATATATGTCTTGTGTTTATTTACTGTTGTAGTCATTCCCAGCTGAATATCAGGTCACCCCCGGCTCTCACAGCATCTTCCCTATCTGAATAGCTTCAACTCCCCACTAGTCCTTCACTTGCACTTTACTCATCCACAAATCTTTCATCCTCGCTCAAATTAATGGGGAAATTGTCGCTTTCTCGGTCCGAATCTCTCTCACTTCATGCGGCCATCATTGTAAACAATAGGGAACTTTGCGTATATGTTCAACTGACTACGTCACGCTACTTCCGGTAGGTGCAAGCCTTTTTTTAATCAGATACCAAAAGTTGCAATCTTTATCGTCGTTGTTCTATACTAAATCCTTTCAGCAAAAATATGGCAATATCGTGAAATGATCAAGTATGACACATAGAATAGATCTGCTATCCCCGTTTAAATAAAAAAAATCATTTCAGTAGGCCTTTAAGTGTCTTTCTTGGCTGCTTGGGGTCTACTGATCTACAAATGTCACACTTTGAAACAAAAGTCTTTACCTGGTCATTCATACTATGCCATATACACATTCACGTGCTCTCCTGAGACATCCCTCAACTCCTAAATGTGATGAATGAATGCGGCGTGTAAGATCAGTTCTCAGTTTATCAGGAATAACTGCCCTTTCGCCCCTAAATACAATACCATCCTGTACACTAAGTTCATCCTGAAATGATAAACGGGTTATACTTGTATAGCGCTTTTCTACCTTCTAGGTACTCAAAGCGCTTTGACAGTATTTCCACATTTACCCATTCACACACTGATGGCGGGAGCTGCCATGCAAGGCGCTAACCAGCAGCCATCGGAGGCAAAGGGTGAAGTGTCTTGCCCAAGGACACAACGGACGTGACTAGGAAGGTAGAAGGTGGGAATTGAACCCCAGTAACCAGCAACACTCCGATTGCTGGCACAGCCACTCTACCAACTTCGCCACGGCGTCCCTTGAAAAATAGCGGTGAATGTCAAGTTGCAGCTCCTGTTTAGTCCTTGGCCAACCTGATAGAATAAAGCCTTCCACTTTCTGCAGTTTAGCATCCTCCCTATTGGCATCTCTAATGGCAGCTAATCTCTCAAGCGATATAGGCAAGTATTCCACCATGTTTACAGTCTCGACCTCAGTCTCAACGTCTCCTTTCGTGCTATCTGGCAAATATGCCCTACTCAAAGTATCCGCTAATAGCATTTCTCGCCCAGGCAAATACACAACATTTATGTCATACTTTTGCAGCCTAAGTAGCATCCGCTGCAATATTTCAGGTGCACTAAGGAGTGGCTTTTTGAGAATATTCTCTAGTGGCTTGTGATCACTCTGCACTGTCACTTTGAATGCGGTTTTACCGCGGCACCGCCGCTGTATATAATCGGTGGGCCAGCTCTAGTGTTAATTTGATATCGCTTCAAGGGCCAAGTGAAATTACACGGCGGGTCAAATGTGGCTTGCGGGCCAGAGTTTGACACCCATGAGATAGATGATCAAAAAATTTGGACAAGTAGTTTACCATACCTACAAGCCTCGGTACCCCTTTAACATCAGTTGGACGGGGCAGTTCGCTAATTGCTCGCACTTTATCAAGGTCAATCTGAAGACCATCTGCAGTCAGCAGATGACCAATGTATGGCACTGACTGTTGCCTCAGTTTAAACTTGTCTGCATTTAGTCTAATGTTTTTCTCCCTGCTTCTAGTCAGGAAACACCTCAAGGTTGCATCATGATTTCTTTCTGCTTCTTCCTTTGTCTCACCTTCCCCAGTAATAAGCACATCATCAGCAATAACATATATACCATGCAGACCCTCAAGCGCCTGTATGAGTTTTCTTTGAAAAGCTTCAGGAGCCGGACTGATTCCCATCGACATTCTGAGCCAACGGAACCGGCCAAATGGAGTAGCAAAGGTTGTGATGTAGCTGGATTCTTCGCTCAGCTTCACATGCCAAAAGCCATGCTTGACATCGCACACTGTGAACACTTTTGCTACGAGTCGGTGGTGGCGGGCGCCTTCTTGTACGCCGTGGCCTGCTGGGGCAGCGGGCTGAGAGCGAGGGACGCAAACAGACTGGACAAGTTGGTAGAGAAGGCCAGTAACGTGGTGGGAGTGGAGCTAGACTCTCTGGCGGTGGTGTCAGAGAGGAGAAGTCTAGCAAAGCTCCTAGCTTTATGGACAACACCTCACCACCCACTACACTCGGACCTTGCGGGGAGAATGAGCACGTTCAGGGGAAGGCTCAGACTCCCAAAATGCAACACGGAACGACACAGGAGGTCCTTCATACCGACAGCCATCAGACTGTATAATGCGTATGTTCCTTTTTGCATACTTGCCAACCCTCCAGATTTTACCGGGAGATTCCCGGAATTCAGTGCCTCTCCCGATAACCTCCTGGAAGAAATTTTCTCCCGATAAACTCCCGGAATTCAGCCGGAGCTGGAGGCCCCGCCCCCTCTGTCATGTTCGTGTTTGAAGGATGAGGCTGTTGATAGCAAGTGACTTAACTTTTAATGCTCCATGTTCTCAACAACATACATGTGTCTTTTAATGCATTCTTGCTCTACCACTTTATGTGGTACGGTAAGCAGCATACTAACCAGTACTGCCCCCTAGCGGTCATACCTGTAATAACATCTGATCACAACATCCCCCTTTTTCTAAGACAAAATGTATTGACCTAACTAATCACATTAGCTGGGTCAGTTATTTTAACAAATTCTCATTTAGTCTAACTCTGACACATATGTGCAGTATGAACAATTTCAAATTGCATAGGCTATCTCAAATCTAAGCCAATACTATTTATAACACTTTCACAACAATCAATATACATTTTGTTCAACATATTTAACATGCATATTGACTTTTCTTTGTTTACAAGTTCAGTCTATCAGGTCTTTTGATTTCTCTTGTGGACCTTCTTAACTCAGGTTCATTTGGAGTAGGTGTGTTACAGTCAGCGTTACAGTCCATAACAGGTGTGGGTATTACCTGAGATTCACCACAAGTTACACTAAGCTCACCAACAGTCCCTTGAGGAGTCTTTAACAGACTGCGACGATTGCGTCTGAGGATTTGTCCATCATCAGTTCTCACCGTGTACGATCTTGGAGCAACTTCTTGCAGGACTGTTGCTTTTGTACTCCATCCATCAGTATCCTCAATCCTGACTGTGTTGTTGGTAGTCAGTGGAGGAAGTCGCTTGGTTGTTTTGTCATAAAATGACTTTTGCATCATCTTCTGTTGTCGTAGCTTATGTTCAATATTTGAGGGATTATTTTGCTTTATTATATTGTTTGAATGACTCGGCAAGGTTGTTCGTAGCTTCCTCTTCATCAGCAGTTCAGCTGGTGATAGTCCGCACTGAAGAGGTGATGCTCTGTAGCTCAATAAAGCCAGATACGGATCAGAGTCACTGTCAGCTACTTTCTTTAGGAGTTGCTTTAGAATGTGAACTCCTTTTTCCGCTTGCCCGTTTGATTGTGCATAATGTGGGCTTGACGTCACATGCTGGAAATCATATTGCACCGCAAACTTCTGCCATTCTTTGCTGCTGAAGCATGGGCCGTTGTCGCTCACTACAGTGTGTGGAATGCCATGCCTGGCGAATATAGATTTAGCATGTGTTATTACACAAGTTGACGTTAAGCCTGCTAGTAGCGCCATTTCAGGGAAGTTTGAGTAGTAATCTACTACCACTAAATAGTCTTTACCTCTGAGATGAAACAAGTCCATTCCTACTTTGTGCCATGGTGCGGTTGGCACCTCAGCAACCACCATAGGCTCTTTGCTCTGCTTGTTCCTGTGTTTCTGGCATGTTTCACATTTATTTATGAGTGTTTCAATGTCTTTATTCAGTCCGGGCCAGAAAACCGACTCTCTCGCCCTCCTTTTGCATTTTTCAATGCCGAGATGGCCTTCATGTATCCTGTGCAAAATGTCCATTCTCAAAGCCTGTGGAATAACAATTCTGCCTTTTTTCAACAGCAGTCCCTCCACAGTACTGAGCTCACCTCTGACGTGATAAAATTGTGGACATGAGCCAGCCGGCCATCCCTCATCCATGTTCCTCATGACATGTTGTAACTCAGCATCCGTTGCTGTAGCCTCAGCGATTTGTCTTGACTTTGTGTCTGACACAGGCAGTGTAGCAGACACCATGTTCACATGACACTGTACGTCCTCATCTGTTGCACTCACACTGTCGCCTGTAGTTGCTCTGGATAGGGCATCAGCAAGGATTAGGTGTTTACCTGGAGTATATATCAGTTCAAAATCATACCTTTGCATTTTCATCATCAACCGTTGAATCCGCGGTGACATTTCATTCAGATTCTTTTTGATGATGGCAACCAGCGGTCGGTGATCAGTTTCAACTGTGAAGGACGGCAGGCCGTACACATAGCTATGAAACCGCTCCAAACCATATGCCAGTCCCAAACATTCTTTTTCGATCTGAGCGTACCGACATTCCGATTTTGTCATAGCCCGAGATGCATAGGCTACCGGTTTCCAGTGCTCACCCTCAGCCTGGAGTAGAACGGCACCAATACCATCTTTGGAAGCATCGGTTGACACTTTTATCCTCTTTGTGTGGTCATAAAATGACAACACAGGTGCTGTAGTCAGTGTGTTTTTGAGTTTTTGCCACTCATGCTCATGTTTCACTGTCCATTTAAAATCACAGTCCTTGTGCAGAAGCTCTCGTATGCAAGATGTCTTTGCTGTCAAATTGGGAATGAATTTACCTATAAAATTGACCATCCCCATGATGCGTAGCACACCGGTTTTGTCTGTGGGCCTTGGCATGTTCTGTATTGCACATATTTTTTCTTGATCTGGTTGGACACCACGTGCAGACAGCTTGTCTCCAAGGAAAAGGATCTCCTGAACACCAAACTCACATTTACTTTTGTTTAGTTTTAGTCCATACTTTTTTATGCGTTCCATAACTCTGCTTAGTCTCTCATTGTGCTCTTGGGCTGTGGATCCCCATATGATGATGTCATCAATGTAGACTCGAACTCCATCCAAGCCCTCGATGATCTGCTCCATCGCTCTGTGAAATATTTCAGGTGCTGACTTTATTCCAAAAGGCAGTCTGAGAAAACAGTGTCTGCCAAAGGGCGTATTAAAGGTACAGTACATTGTGCTGCTTTCACTCAGTTTCAGCTGCCAGAAACCTTGTGAGGCGTCAAGCTTTGTGAAGTAGCTGGCACCTGACATTTCACTGATGATCTCTTCACGTGTAGGTATTTGATAATGTTCACGCTTAATGCTCTCATTTAGATCTTTAGGGTCCATACATATTCTCAACTCACCATTCTTTTTCTTTGTGATGACCATTGAGTTGACCCAGTCTGTAGGCTCATTAACCTTTTTGATCGCCCCCAGCATGATCATTCTGTCGAGTTCCTTCTTTAGGCTGTCTTTCAGTGGGGCTGGAACTCTGCGTGCTGCATGCACAACTGGTTGGGCATCTTCTTTCAATTGTATTTTATATGTGAAGGGCAAAACACCAAAACCCTTGAAAACATCTGAAAAGTTCTGAACAATTGTTTCCATAGAGTCATTTTTTGGGATAATGCTATACACTCTTTTCACAAGTGCTAGTTCTTCACAGGCTCTGTCACCCAGAAGTGATTCACGTCCCTCATTCACAACAAAGAAGCATAGGTGGTGCACTTTTCCTTTAACTGTGACACTCAGCCTGCATGTGCCCAAACATTTAATTGGTTGTCCATTGTAGTCTTTAAGTCCAGATTCTTTTCTTTTTATTTGTGGCTTGTTTTTCATTGCCTTTACATCACACATGCTTATTAGATTTGCTTTTGCACCCGTGTCCAATCTCATGGTGACTACAGTCCCATTTATCATTAGAGGAGCTATCCATTTATCTTCTCCAGTGACGTCATTTACATTGTCTGGTTTACTTATTTGTTCACTTTCCAAATTTACCATGCCAACAAAGAACGTGTCACTGAGATCAGGCTCATCTACTATGTTTACAGTTTTTCCTTTCTTCCCCTCTTTCCATTTGGAGAAGCACTGTTTAGCAAAATGATTCTTGCCTTGGCAACTTGAGCATTGCTTACCAAACGCTGGACATTGTCGGGGCTTGTGCTTTGTGCCGCAGCGCTTGCAGCTTATCATCACGTCCTCCGTCTGCCGTGCAGGCCGGGTCTGTGTGCGCTGTCTCCGCTGATACGACACTGCTCCTACCGCTGCCGCGTTGTCGCTCTGCGCCGAGGCGACTGCAGACATCTCGCTGAACGTCCTCACGTGCTTTTGGGACAGCTCACTCGCCTGGCAGATCTTAATGGCTCCCGCCAGCGTCAACTCCATCTCTCGTAGTAGCCTCTCTCTGACTTTTTTATCCTCCACGCCGAAGACTATCTGGTCCCGGATCATGGAGTCCTTCAGCGTCGCGAAGTTGCAGGACTGCGCCTTTAGCCGCAAGTCCGTCAGGAAGCTATCAAATGGCTCTTGCTGCCGCTGCGTACGAGACCGAAACACGTACCTTTCGTACGTCTCGTTCTTCTTCGGAGAACAGTGAGCGTCAAATTTGCTAAGCACTACATCCAACTTTCCATTATCGTCAGGATTGTCAAACACAAACGTGTTAAATACTTCTATGGCCTGTGGCCCTGCTATTGTTAGCAGCAGCGCTACCTTTCTCGCCTCCGGCTTTGTCTCGTGTCCCATAGCCGCAATGTACAGGTGAAACTGCTGTTTGAAGGTGCGCCAGTTCTCGTCGACATTCCCCGTTAGTTTCAAACTCTCCGGTGATTTTAAATCCATGTCGTCAAGTCGAGTTTACTCCTGGTACCATGTCATGTTCGTGTTTGAAGGATGAGGCTGTTGATAGCAAGTGACTTAACTTTTAATGCTCCATGTTCTCAACAACATACATGTGTCTTTTAATGCATTCTTGCTCTACCACTTTATGTGGTACGGTAAGCAGCATACTAACCAGTACTGCCCCCTAGCGGTCATACCTGTAATAACATCTGATCACAACACCCTCCAGCTCAATGCGGACCTGAGTGTGGACAGCGGCGACAGTCTGTTTTCACGTCCGCTTTCCCACAATATAAACAGCGTGCCTGCCCAATCACGTTATAGCTGTAGAATGATCGAGGGCGAGTTCTTGGTTTCTTATGTTGGTTTATTGTTAGGCAGTTTCATTAACGTCCTCCCAGCGCGGTAACAACATACAACAACAGCAGTCACGTTTTCGCTACCGTAAAGCAGTTTGTCTGCCGTAAACAGCAATGTTGTGACACTCTTAAACAGGACAATACTGCCATCTACTGGCTAGCCTCCGGTACACTGAAATTCAAGTATTTATTTTATTTATATGTATAATAAAAAAAATAAAAAATAAAAAATATATATATATATATATATATATATATATATATATATATATATATATATATATATATATATATATATATATATATATATATATATATATATATATATATATATATATACCTAGAATTCACTGAAATTCAAATATTTCTTTTATTTATATGTATAATAGAATAAATATATATATATATATATATATATATATATATATATATATATATATATATATATATATATATATATATATATATATATACATAGCTAGAATTCACTGAAAGTCAAGTATTTCATATATATATATATATATATATATATATATATATATATATATATATATATATATATATATATATATATATATATATATATATATATATATATATGAAATACTCGAGTTGGTGAATTCTAGCTGTAATATACTCCTCCCATATTAACCACGCCCCCCTCCCCCAACCACGCCCCACCCCACCCCCACCCCCCACCTCCTGGAATCGGAGGTCTCAAGGTTGGCAAGTATGCTTTTTTGACTGCACTTAAATGTAGAGTATATGTAGAATATATTTATAATATTTATATATTATATATATAATATATTATATGTATTATATTATTTATTATTATTCTTGTCTATTGTGAGCGAACTGTGGTGCTGAATTTCCCCCAGGGATCAATAAAGTACTTTCTATTCTATTGTATTCTATTCTATTGTCGATTTTTGTTTCATTTCTATCTCCAAAGTATTTGTTTTCGCGATAAGGAGCACTTCAATTATTAGCCAGAAATGTAAGAAAAGATGAAAAGGGCCGCTAGTTATTTAAAAGGTATTTTATTTTTTAAAGTGCAGTTGTCGATCGGAAGTTGCAAAATTCCGGCGCATGCGCAAACACATGGAACAGTGGTAAAGCGGAAAGTCCAAGATGGCGGACTAAGCGGCGTGGCTTTCCGGAGAAGTTTCACATTTACGATTTTATAGATTCAAAAAAAGCATCAAATACCTCAACTATTCACCTTTTCTTAAGCCCACCAAACGGACTTTGAGTGTGGAGCGATGGCGTGTTATCTGAAGTGAAGATTGAAGACGTGATAGAAGATGGACGACTACTGCTATGCTAAGATGGCGACGTCCGCTAAAAGAGAACATGAAAGAGAATCAGCGCCACCAACGGAGAACAATCTGAAAAGCGAAGATGAAGGTGAGTGTGTTGCGTTCCCTCATTTGAAAGCTATTTGAATTCCAAGCCCTAAAAATAGAAATTAGCCGACTTTGTTGAACAATGTAAACAAAGAACCTCGATCCAAAATGTCGGAAATGTCTGTTAGAAGTTACCGCAGTAGTAAACAGTAGGCAAGCAACGATACTTGGATTAATCCTGCGTGAATCCGCCTTTATTGACCGTGATCCTGTGTGTGTGAGAATGTGTGTGTGAGTGAACTACTGTATTCGTCCTAACTGGGAGATTAAACACACCCACTAATTTAATCAGAAAAAGGCATTTTTACATGTAAATGTTTTTGTACTAAAAACTCTGCAGACACTCTTTTTTTAAATAATTTTTGAGTTTGTGGATTAAAACATTTTGTCCCTGAAATAATCATTAAACTTGTTTAATGTGTTGGTACACGTGTACTTTTAATAAATATTAAATCGGGGCACCACTTGCCTTTTTCCCAGCACTGGTAAAAAGTACTGATGTTTTCAAGTAATTAAATTATATAAATAATGTATTATTTGAAAATATTGTTTAGTAAATGTTTACTTGAAATAAAAATCCTACAGTATTCAGTACACCACTGATACTTTGTTTTCTGCAGAATGTTTGTGATGACAAGCAAATAAAAGAGGAAAACCCCCACAAAATGTACAGAAAATAAGCAAAACTGTGGTCCTAAAACCAGGTATGGACCGAAGCGTGGGTGACCTGTACCGTTACACCTCTAGTAAACACAATTATAGATATGAACAAAATGACAGTTGTCAGCTGTGAGCATATATTACCTCCATCAAACATGGCGGAAATGTCTGTTACAAGATACTGTGGTAGTAAATAGTAGGGATGCAACTGTACTCGCTATTATCCTGCACGGGACAATCTGCCTTTAAATTTAAAAAAATTATATGAATCGAGATTGGATGGTATACACTTTGTAATTTTTTTGTTTACCACTTAGCAATGGTGCTTCTTGCTTAATCTGCTTATCACTCAGCTTCTAAAACTTGTAGCTCATCCTCCTTAAATCCAGGCTCAAAAATATAAGGTTCTGGATCATAATTTGTCCCAAAGTATTCTTTGATGGCACTCATGAAGTCTGCCTTTATTAGTAATAGTTGGTGGTGGTGTTGAAGGAAATAGCGAACGTTGTGATGCGTCTGTGAAAATAATGCGCCGCCGTTTGCTTAATCTTAAGGCCCAAGCTGTTTGTTTACATGCTTTTTTTTTATTTCTCTTTGCTATTTGGGCTTATTGGACCATAATTAGAATAAAAACTAAGAATCATCTTTTGATATGATGTACTTAGTCCAAAAGTAGCAAACGTGTACTTCATGTTTAGTGACATGACAATTCTTATTTTTACACTTTTTCCCCCAAATTCCATTGTATGTTATACTCTTCTGACACCACCAGATGGCAGTATAAGTGTTCACATAAGGGCCAAAAGACCCCAATTCAGTAGTGTACACAATTTTGGAAATACGAGCTAAAAGGTGTTGTCCACGCATGTGGCCACTAAGGCCTTTAGAGGTGTTAAAATGATAAAAAATGATGAAAATACGTAAATATTGCATGTTATTATGAATGTGCCTGTTATTACATTACATATATACTTACAGCGTGTATATAAAAAGTTAATGGAAGCTTTTGGCTATTTGTTAGAGTTTTTTATAGGCGAAATAGAGTGCATCCCCATTACCTGCATTGTTAGCTGACTTTTGCTAGCGTTTATTTATGAGTTAGAATGAGTGATGGGCAGTAGTGCACAACAAGTGGCGACGCTATGTAGCTTAACTACAGTTCCCAGTAGCGTGGCGTTAGCCTCGCTCCTTTTTGAACCCGTAGTGATTCCTGTAGCTTAGCTATTTTCGACCCATGTAGTGACGTAGCGTCCATCAAACGCTACAAAGAGAGAAAATAGACTGCTAATCAAGGGCTGGAAAAAAATATTGCTATAACCATCTTAATTTATTGTTACTATGATTGTTAGATTACGTGTTATTTTTTTGTTACTAATGTATATCTGGTTGTTCTTTTAGATTATATTTCAAATTTAGTTTTGGTGGTACTGTTTTTACGTTTTCAAATTAATAAATAATGGTGTTATTTATCGTGATTCCAATATCCCTCAAAATAATTGTGATTATTATGTTTTGCCATAATTGTCCAGCCCTAGACGAGGTATTGTCAAGGACTTCATGATAAACTATGTATCACGGTACTTGAGTCACGATACAATAGTCTATTGTAATATTGTGACATGGAGTTTTCATGCCATTTTTACAAAGTCACTGAAAAATGTAAATGTAAAGAACTTAAAGTAAATGTGGTAAATATGTACACTAGATGCCAGTTATAATTTATTTGACAAATGTGTCAAAAACAAAGTAATAAATAAAATAATTCTTTTCTTGCATATAATATGTAAAAAAGTCCTCTACTTCTTAACTAAAGACTTCTTTCAGATAGATAATATCTTTTTTAGTCTTACAAATCTGTATTTCAATATTGTCGAAGCAAATGTTTTCTACTTTCTGTGACTCTAGCTTAGCTTTTCTGAGTCTATGACAAGTCATGTAAACATTGATCCATCATTCTGGCAAGGCACTAAATGAATGGCCATGAAACACTACACACTAGGGTTGTCCCCATACCAATAATTTAGTACCGTACCGGTGGTACTTTAACTTTAACTTAAATATATGGATACTTTTCCAAATAAATGTACACAGATAAGCCATGTAGCAGGTAAAACACATTTATTAAAGACAAAACACAAATGTTAGGAATTTGTTACAAAATGTAGTCATTTCACTTGCATTAGTTGACTGCTAATTGGGCAGTTTTAACTGTGCTAATATTTGGCATCAAGCCAAGCAGCTGTGTGCGCGTCTACGTATCTACATGTGCACAGCAGGGGAGCTGGTTAACTTATGAGAGTAGTATGTGTGTTTGTGAGAATGTCAACGTGTTGTCTGAGTGACGTCAGTGAGTGAGCGGGCGAGTAAAGAGAGAGCAGCAGGACAGGTGTAACAACTACATTATACCTGTCACTATTTAAACTCCTTGTGCAGATCTGAATGCTTATTATTTAAATGTTGACCTAAGTCTGAAGCAAAGGTGCTAATACTAATCACCACATTTGGCGAGGCGTGTTTTAAAGCAGCTGTTGTGAGAGTAGCGTATGTGTGTGTGCACCTTTAAGAGTGGCAGTATGTGGGGTGAGTGACGTGAGTAAGTGAGTGTGCAAGTAAGGAGAGGTAGTGGTAGCATGTGCAGGAGTGTTAATAGCATGGTGGATGTCCGGTTGTGCCCTGTGGAAATAATAAATAAAGTGAGCAAGTTGTAACTAATCGACGGCCTCGTCCTTCCGACCAAAGAGCGGAGCTTTATGGACCCAGTGTTACCCCCGACAAAACATGGGCCCTGGAGGGAACGTCTCCCCTGCGCTCCTCGACCACGGTCTGGGAGCCCACAAACAGGAAAGGTGCAAAGCAACCCTTGCAGAGCGGCGGCTCCCTGTTTAAAGTGTCACCTTTATTGTTAGTTTAGAAGCCCAAATACCTCCATATTGCACTTCACACACCCTCTTTATTAACCAGTAGAATTGTCCTTTGTTGCCTTTCTTCCTCTCCACCATGTTATTGCTTGTATGCACTTTGTGTGTGCGTTTTGACACACTCAACATCATGCGCCTCGGCTCTGTAGTCATCGCCGCACAGCAGCATTCAGATGAAAGAACGGTACCGGTACTTTTCAAAGGTGGTATAGTACCGATTTCAATTCATTAGTACCACTATACTTTATTAGTAGCAGTATACTGTACAACCCTACTACACACACATACAGTACATAGAAGAAAGTGTGTTTTTATGGTTTGTGTCTTGCAGACGTCCAGCAGCTGATCGGTAATCCAGAAGAAGTTTCCCCTCAGTTAGGTGGGAGCTCCACTTTGAAGCAGGAGACTCCACAACCACCCTGCATTAAAAAGGAAGAGGAGGAACTCTGCATCACTCAGGAGGGAGAGTGTCTTCTAGGACGAGAGGAAGCTGATTACACCAAGTTTCCACTGAGTATTCTCTCTGTGAAGACTGAAGATGATGAAGAGAAACCACAAGTAGACAACCTCTTAGCTCCACTATCAGATAGTGAGGCTGAAGACGAGGTTGAAGAACTTTTGAGCAGCGATACAGACTGTGAAGGTGATATGAGGACTCACACTGACAACAAACACTCTGAATGCTCTACAAAGAAGAGATGTAAAATATGTTTGAGCTGCTCAGTTTGTCCTAAAAGATTTACTAAAATGAGCCATTTGACTCGTCACATGAGAACACACACAGGTGAAAAACCATATAAGTGTTCAGTTTGTGGCAAAAGCTATTCTCAAAAAAGCCATTTGACTCAACACATGAAAACACACACAGGTGAAAAACCATTTAGTTGTTCAGTTTGTGGCAAAAGCTTTTCTGTTAAGAGCAATTTGACTGGACACATGAGAACACACACAGGTGAAAAACCATATAAGTGTTCAGTTTGTGGCAAAAGCTTTTCTCAAAATAGCTGTTTGACTCAACACACGAGAACACACACAGGTGGAAAAGTATTTAAGTGTTCAGTTTGTGGCAAAAGCTTTTCTCAAAATAGCTGTTTGACTCAACACATGAGAACACACACAGGTGAAAAACCATTTAATTGTTCAGAGTGTGGCAAAAGCTTTTCTGTTAAGAGCCATTTGACTCGACACATGAGAACACACACAGGTGAAAAACCATATAAGTGTTCAGTTTGTGGCAAAAGCTTTTCTGATAAGAGCCATTTGACTCGACACAAGAGAACACACACTGGACTAAGACCATTTAATTGTTCAATTTGTGGCACAAGCTTTTCTCATAACGACTCTTTGTGGCGACACATGAGAACACACACTGGAGAAAAAACATTTAGTTGTTCAATGTGCTGTAAAAGGTTCACACATAATGCAGATGCAGTAAAACACATAAGGACACACAAGGGAAAATAACCAATTAGCTGTTTAGTTTGTGGTATGTTGCTCATATGTGGCGACATCCACCCTACCCAGGACCTCCTCACTGGATTATTTGAAGCATAATCTTATCTACTCATGACCCCATGTCTTCTCTGTATCTGAAACCTTCCTGAACAGTAAGATAGATGATGCTTCAAGTGCTTGGTTACTCCTTCTTCAGTCCAGGGACCTGGGGCCTCATGTGTCAAGTTTGTGCACGCTCAAAAACCTGCACTACACCCTTTTTCACTGCAAAGTTGAGATGTATCAAAACTGACGTTGTGGTGCTGGGTAACTGTTTGCATAACCAAGTGCCAACTTTTTCTCCTCTGACTGATTGATGTGAAAATCAGAGACAAATGAACAATTAACTGTCAGTATTTTAACTTTTTATTTGTGTTTTGTTGAAATTGTTCACACATTGCACAGCTTTTATTTTTCTATCAATACACATTATGTCTAGAAGACAGGAAGTAACTCAACACTCTTGAATAGTTTCTACCTCAGTTTGTATGGTTTGTTGAGTTAGCACAGGATTAATATGTGGAAATGACAAATGAGGTAGTTGATACATAGAATAGTTTTTATTCATGCTTTATTTAGTTTTTTGTTCAATCCTAGATGAGTTGTGACTTAAAGTTTAATTGCTTTGTAGAAACACTGAGATTAAGTCTAAGTTCATTGTGTTCTTCAAGGTGTTTCTGAAAATGCACCATTTTTCCCTTCTAAATGTTCAACTAACTTGAAGTGTTTTGTCAAGAGGATTATTTGTGATATGTACATTTTCAGAATGTGCTTCTTCTGTTTTGGGCCAAAGTAAAACAAAGAAAACAATCTGAAGTTGTCATAGTTGTATTTTTAAGTTATCATGCCATGATTTTACATGTCCCGCCCACGTGGAAATAGATTTTCCTCCATGCGGCCCCTGAGCTAAAATGAGTTTGACACCCCTGCTGTAATGTGACTCATGTGAGCAGGTTACTGTATAAACACATTTTGTTATAAGTTATAAAAATGTGTTCAGTTCTCAGAGACACATCAATGTCAGTGTAGCTGCTGACAGAAGCAACATGTATATTTGATATATAATGTCATAGTTGGTGAGAATAAATAAATACAATGCATAAAGATAAATTCATATTGTACACATAATGTGATTAAAAAGGTATTTCCTTGGGTTGATTCATGCAAGTTTATGTTAACTTTATTTTTGTTACAAACCCATGTCAATTGAGTGGGGAATATATTTTTTGATTCCGGTTTGGTCACGTTGTTGGGGTGCAAATTAATATGTGAGGGAATTAAGGAAGCAGCATGAGACGACAAGTGTTTGATGTGGAAGACATTAATGGAGTCTCAGATTGAAAATAAACTTTATTCCCTTGGAGTTTATGAGGCCGACAATCTCGACCTCAGTCTCAACATCTCCTTTCGTGCTGTCTGGCAAATATGCCCTACTCAAAGTATCTGCTAATAGCATTTTTCACCCAGGCAAATACACAACATTTATGTCATACTTTCGCAGCCTAAGTAGCATCCGCTGCAATCTTTTAGGTGCACTAAGGAGTGGCTTTTTGAGAATATTCTCTAGTGGCTTGTGATCACTCTGCACTGTCACTTTCCTGCCATAGGCATCCTGGTGGAACTTTTCCACACCAAAAACAATAGCCAAACATTAATTCTCCATCTGCGCATATCTTCTTTCGGTAGGAGTGAGAGCTCTACTACCAAACGCCACAGGATTGCCTTCCTGAGTTAAAGCAGCCCCTAGGCCAGTGTCTGACGCATCTCACTGTAGTGTCAGTTCCATATCCTGGTCATAATACTTTAACACCGGTGCCTTAGTTATTTTGTCTTTAAGTCTCTGGAACGCTGACTCTTGCACATCTGTCCATTCCCACATATTGTCTCTGTGTGTAAGTTGTCTCAAAACTTCACAGTCATCAGATAGATCAGGGGTGTCAAACTCAAATACAGAGTGGGCCAAAATTTAAAACTGAACAAAGCCGCGGGCCAAAGTTGAACAAATTCACCTTTTAATAGGGACCCAAACAAGTTTTGCATTGAATATTGAACAAGCAAGGCTTATATAACTTCATAGTGACATGCAAAATCCAGTTTCAAATAATAATAATTAAAAAATATCAATGGCATATCAAATACAATTTAAATAAAGATTGAATGCCTCTTTTCTATTTGCAGCCTTCTGAAGTAAATATCAACATTAACTTTTTCCACAGGCTAATAAATTTGAAAATAAAATAACAATGAATAAACCAACCATTCAGGACTTTAAACGGCTCAGTTTGCAACACACTGATCTAATCTGATGTGCCCAAGCCAGATACCTGCCATCTTTTCTTGGATGCTAGTGCATTAATGTCGGGGCTCAGGCTTTGAGCTGAGGCAACCTTCATTATCGAACGAAGGTGCACAGTCTTGGGGGCGTGCCTTGCCTTTAACGTCCTCTATGAGCTGTCGTCACATCCGCTTTTCATCCTTTCTAACATTGTGCCAGCTCAGTCAAGATATGTGCGGCTTCTGTGCGCATCCTTGACCAACAGCGATACAGGTTACACTGAGCGTGCACGTATAAACAACTTTAACACTGTTAGAAATATACGCCACACTGTGAATCCACACCAAAAAAAAAGAATGACAAACACATTTCGGGAGAACATCCGCACCGTAACACAAAATAAACACAACAAAACAAATACCCAGATCCCTTTGCAGCACTAACTCTTCTGGGACGCTACAAAATACACCCCCCCCCCCCACCCCCCCCCACCCCCCACACACACACACACGCACACACCTTGTAGCTGTTTATCAAGTATGCGTTGCATTCACTTGTGTGTGCGTCCAGAAGCCGCATATATTATATGACTGGGCAAGCACTCGTTGGACTGGGTGAAAAGCGGACGTGACGATTTTCGGGAGGGGCACTGAAATTTAGGAGTCTCCCGGAAGGGTTCGCAAGTATGAGAAATAGCGGTGAATGCGGTGTTATCGCGGCACCGTCGCTGTATATAATCGGTGAGCCAGCTCTAGTGTTAATTTGATATCGCCTCAATGGCCAAGTGAAATTACACGGCGGGCAAAATGTGGCCCGCGGGCCAGAGTTTGACTCCCATGAGCTAGACTCTCTGGCGGTGGTGTCAGAAAGGAGAAGTCTAGCAAAGCTCCCAGCCATTATGTACAACACCTCCCACCCACTACACTCTGACCTTGCGGGGAGAATGAGCACTTTCAGTGGAAGGCTCAGACTCCCAAAATGCAACACGGAACGACACAGTAGGTCCTTCATACCGACAGCCATCAGACTATATAATGCATATGTTCCTTTTTGCATACTTGCCAACCCTCCCGGTTTTACCGGGAGACTCCCGGAATTCAGTGCCTCTCCCGATAAACCTCCCGGAAGACATTTTCTCCCGATAAACTCCCGGAATTCAGCCGGAGCTGGAGGCCACGCCCCCTCCAGTTCAATGCGGACCTGAGTGGGGACAGCGGCGACAGTCTGTTTTCACGTCCGCTTTCCCACAATATAAACAGCGTGCCTGCCCAATCACGTTATAACTGTAGAATGATCGAGGGCGAGTTCTTGGTTTCTTATGTGGGTTTATTGTTAGCCAGTTTCATTAACGTCCTCCCAGCGCGGTAACAACACACAACAACAGCAGTCACGTTTTCGCTACCGTAAAGCAGTTTGTCTGCCGTAAACAGCAATGTTGTGACACTCTTAAACAGGACAATACTGCCATCTACTGGATAGCCTTCGGAACACTGAAATTCAAGTATTTATTTTATTTATATGTATAATAAAATAAATAAATATATACATATATATATATATACCTAGAATTCACTGAAATTCAAGTATTTATTTTATTTATATGTATAATAAAATATATATATATATATATATATATATATATATATATATATATATATATATATATATATATATATATATATATATATAGCTAGAATTCACTGAAAGTCAAGTATTTCATACATATATATATATATATATATATATATATATATATATATATATATATATATATGTATATATATATATATATATATATATGTATATATATACATATATATATATATATATATATATATATATATATATATACATATATATATATGTATGAAATACTTGACTTTCAGTGAATTCTAGCTATATATATATTTATTTATTTATTTTATTATACATATAAATAAAATAAATACTTGAATTTCAGTGAATTCTAGGTATATATATATATATATTTATTTATTTTATTATACATATAAATAAAATAAATACTTGAATTTCAGTGTTCCGAAGGCTATCCAGTATATATATATATATATATATATATATATATATATATATATATATATATATATATATATATATATATATATGTATATATGTATATATGTATATATATATATATATGTATATATGTATATATATATATATGTATATATATATATATATATATATATGTATATATATATATATATATATATATATATATATATATATATATATATATATATATATATATATATATATGAAATACTTGACTTTCAGTGAATTCTAGCTATATATATATATATATATTTTTTTTTTTTATTATTATTATTTTTTTATTATACATATAAATAAAATCGAGTTGGTGAATTCTAGCTGTAAATATACTCCTCCCATCTAGAGGGGGGGTTTACCCACATATGCGGTCCTCTCCAAGGTTTCTCATATTCATTCACCGACGTCCCACTGGGGTGAGTTTTTCCTTGCCCGTATGTGGGCTCTGTACCGAGGATGTCGTTGTGGCTTGTGCAGCCCTTTGAGACACTTGTGATTTAGGGCTATATAAATAAACATTGATTGATTGATTGATTGAAGTAGAGGACTTTTTTACATATTAAATGCAAGAAAAATAATTATTTTATTTATTACTTTGTTTTTGACACATTTGTCAAATAAATTATAACTGGCATCTAGTGTACATATTTACCACATTTACTTTAAGTTCTTTACATTTACATTTTTACCCAGTCCCACCCCCAACCACGCCCCACCCCACCCCCCACCTCCCGGAATCGGAGGTCTCAAGGTTGGCAAGTATGCCTTCTTGACTGCACTTAAATGTAGAGTATATGTAGAATATATTTATAATATTTATATATTATATATATAATATATTATGTGTATTATATTATTTATTATTATTCTTGTCTATTGTGAGCGAACTGTGGTGCTGAATTTCCCCCAGGGATCAATAAAGTACTTTCTATTCTATTCTATTGTCGATTTTTGTTTCATTTCTATCTCCAAAGTGTTTTGATACCAAAAATGTTTTCGCGATAAGGAGCACTTCAATTATGAGCCATACATGTAAAAAGATGAAAAGGGTCGCTAGTTATTTAAAAGGTATTTTATTTTTTAAAGTGCAGTTGTCGAACGGAAGTTGCAAACTTCTGGCGCATGCGCAAACACATCGAACAGTGGTAAAGCGGAAAGGCCAAGATGGCGGACTAAGCGACGTGGCTTTCCGGAGAAGTTTCACATTTACGATCTTATAGATTCAAAAAAAGCATCAAATACCTTAATTATTCACCTTTTCTTAAGCCCACGAAACATGCATTGAGTGTGGAGCGACGGCGTGTTATCTGAAGTGAAGATTGAAGACGTGATAGAAGATGGACGACTACTGCTATGCTAAGATGGCGACGTCCGGTAAAAGAGAACATGAAAGAGAATCAGCGCCACCAACGGAGAACAATCTGAAAAGCGAAGATGAAGGTGAGTGTGTTGCGTTCCCTCATTTGAAAGCTGTTTGAATTCCAAGCCCTAAAAATAGAACAAACAATGTTGAACAATGTAAACAAAGAACCTCGATCCAAAATGGCGGAAAGCAATGATACTTGGTGTAATCCTGCGTGAGTCCGCCTTTATTGACCGTGATCCTGTGTTTTGATATTTGATATTGATATTTTGTTTGTGTCTGCAAATTTTCTCATCCTCCGATACAACATGTACTAAAAAACTCTGCAGACACTTTTTGTTGAAATCATTTTTGAGTTTGTGGATAAAAACATTTTGTCCCCGAAATAATCATTAAACGTGTTTAATGTGTTGGTACACAATATTTTACAGTACCTCAAATTCAAACTGCACTTTAATGTACTTTTATTAAATATAAAACTCCACAATCGGGGCACCGCTCACTCAACATCATGCGCCTCGGCTCTGTAGTCACCGCCACACAGCGGCATTCAGATGAAAGAACGGTACCGGTACTTTTCAAAGGTGGTATAGTACCGATTTCAATTGATTAGTACCACGATACTTTATTAGTAGCGGTATACTGTACAACCCTACTACACACACATACAGTACATAGAAGAAAGTGTGTTTTTGTTGTTTGTGTCTTGCAGACGTCCAGCAGCTGATCGGGAATCCAGAAGAAGTTTCCCCTCAGTTAGGGGGGAGCTCCACTTTGAAGCAGGAGACTCCACAACCACCCTGCATTAAAAAGGAAGAGGAGGAACTCTGCATCACTCAGGAGGGAGAGTGTCTTCTAGGACGAGAGGAAGCTGATTACACCAAGTTTCCACTGAGTATTCTCTCTGTGAAGACTGAAGATGATGAAGAGAAACCACAAATAGACAACCTCTTAGCTCCACTATCAGATAGTGAGGCGAAAGACGAGGTTGAAGAACCTATGAGTAGGAAAACTGACTGTAAAGAACTTCCCCTTCAGCCTAAGGAGGGCAGCTCCCCTTTGAAGCAGGAGGCTTCACAGCCCCCTCACATTAAAAAGGAAGAGGAGGAACTCTGCATCACTCAGGAGGGAGAGTGTCTTCTAGGACGAGAGGAAGCTGATTACACCAAGTTTCCACTGAGTATTCTCTCTGTGAAGACTGAAGATGATGAAGAGAAACCACAAGTAGACAACCTCTTAGCTCCACTATCAGATAGTGAGGCTGAAGACGAGGTTGAAGAACCTTTGAGCAGTGATAAAGACTGTGAAGGTGATATGAGGACTCACACTGACAACAAACACTCTGAGTGCTCTTCAACGAAGAAAGGTAAACCATCTTTGAGCTGCTCAGTTTGTGCTAAAAGTTTTACTAAAAAGTGCCATTTGACTCGACACATGAGAACACACACAGGTGAAAAATCATTTAGTTGTTCAGTTTGTGGCGTAAGCTTTTCTGAAAATAGCCATTTGACTGCACACATGAGAACACACACAGGAGAAAAACCATTTAATTGTTCAGTTTGTGGCGTAAGCTTTTCTCAAAATAGCCATTTGACTCGACACATGAGAACACACACAGGAGAAAAACCATTTAATTGTTCAGTTTGTGGCGTAAGCTTTTCTGAAAATAGCCATTTGACTGCACACATGAGAACACACACAGGAGAAAAACCATTTAACTGTTCAGTTTGTGGTCATACTTTTTCTGTTAAGAGGAATTTGACTGAACACATGAGAACACACACAGGTGAAAAACCATTTAGTTGTTCAGTTTGTGGCAAAAGCTTTTCTGTTAAGAGAAGTTCGATTATACACATGAGAACACACACAGGTGAAAAGCCATATATGTGTTCAGTTTGTGGCAGAAGATTTTCTGTTAAGAACATATTGACTCGACACATGAGTACACACAATGGAGAAAAAACATTTAGTTGCTCAGTTTGTGGCAAAAGCTTTTCTTGTAAGAGGAATTTGACTGAACACATGAAAACACACACAAGAGAGAAAACATTTAGTTGTTCAGTTTGTGGCAAAAGCTATTCTATTAAGAGCATATTGACTCTACACATGAGAACACACACTGGAGAAAAACCATTTTCTTGTTCAGTTTGTGGCAAAAGCTTTTCTGTTAAGATGAATTTGATTGAACACTTTAGATCACACACAGGTGAAAAACCATATAAGTGTTCAGTTTGTGGCAAAAACTTTTCTTATAACAGCTCTTTGTGTCGACACATGAGAAGAACACCCTGTAGAAAAAAACATTTAGTTGTAAAACAGGAGTAAAATAAGCAATCAATAACCCCACTTAAAATGCAGCATGAGACACTGCACACTGATATAGTTCTGTGAAAATGATTGTCTTCTGTGCAAATGTAAAGAAAGTGAACAGTGTGTGATTTACTGCAATACTGTCAGTCTTTTCACTTTTTATTTGTGCTTTGTTGAAATTGTTCACACATTGCACAGCTTTTATTTTTCTATCAATACACATTATGTCTAGAAGACAGGAAGTAACTCAACACTCTTGAATAGTTTCTACCTCAGTTTGTATGGTTTGTTGAGTTAGCACAGGATTAATATGTGGAAATGACAAATGAGGCAGTTGATACATGGAATAGTTTTTATTGATGCTTTATTTTGTTTTTTGTTCAAACCTTGATGGGTTGTGACTTAAAGTTTAATTGCTTTGTAGAAACACTGAGATTAAGTATAAATTCATTGTGTTCTTCAAGGTGTTTTTGAAAATGTACCTTTTATTTCCTCTAAATTTTCAATTAACTTGAAGTGTTTTGTTAAGAGGATTATTTTTTAATATGTTCATTTTCAGAATGTGCTTGTTCTATTTTAGGTTGAAGTAAAATAAAGAAAACAATCTGAAGTTGTTGTAGTCGTAGTTTTAAGTTATTATGCCATGATTTTACCCGTGCCGCCCACGTGGAAATATATTTTCCTCCATTCGGCCACCTATCGCTAGGTAGAAATGAGCAGTTTCACCAACATGTTTATGTGAAACCATATTACTAACTGTCTGGTGTTTTACAGGATTCATGGAAGTTTATTGTCATACCAGCACACGATACACATGAGATGGCACACAATTTAGTAGCACGTGAACAATAGGATTGGTCCTGGTGGAGATCTACACTCTTAGTGCTTTTCTTCTTTATTCAGAGCAGGGGTTCTTAACCTGGGTTCGATGGAACCCTAGGGGTTCGGTGAGTTGGGCTCAGGGGTTCGGCGCAGGTCAAGACACGCCCGACTCATCGTGTAAGTAAAAACTTCTCTCTATCGGCGTATTACGGATACGGCAACAGCAGAAGTCACACTGATTTGCAGGTGTGTAATTGGTTGTGAGTTTATGCACAACAAGGTGATGTTCATGCACGGTTCATTTTGTGCACCAGTAAAAAAAACATGGTAACACTTTAGTATGGGAAACATATTCACCAATAGTTAGTTGCTTATTAACATGCAAATTAGTAACATATTGGCTCTTAACTAGTCATTATTAAGTACTTATTAATGCCTTATTCGGCATGGCCTTATTATATAACCCTGGCCCTAACCCTAACCTAATAACTCTAAATTAAGTCTTTGTTACTTAGAATATGTTCCCCTTACTAAAGTGTTACCAAAAACATATAACTTGTCTTGAATTAAAAAAAAAAAACAACATTTTATTTTTCACTAAAGAAGGGTGCGGTGAATGTGCATATGAAACTGGTGGGGTTTGGTACCTCCAACAAGGTTAAGAACCACTGATTTAGAGTAATGATTTGACTTTCTAAAGGCTTTTAACTAAAACAACTAAGTAGGTTGAAAATTATGTATGTTTCTTGTATTATTTAAAATGTATGATTTTTTTTCCTCGATGTATGCCCTTTTTCTGGTTTGAACAACAGCCATCGAAAAAGTCTGTGCACGTGCTTGTATATATATATATTTTATTTTCAAAGAGTATTTGTCGATTATTTGATGTTAGATACAAGATTAAAATGCTTTTATTTTGAAAAATAACTGCTGTGGTGTGGGAAACGGAAGTTGCTGGCTTCTAGCGCATGCGCAAATGTACGTAAAGCCAAGCAAAAAGACGAAGACTGCATGCTATGGTTGTTCGGAGATTCTTCGAATTCACGATCTTAAAGTCATATGATTCACAGCAAATATAGCAACAAATATCTCAATTGGTATTTTCCAAAGCCACGAAACGTGCATTGAGTTTGGAGCGATATCTGAAGTGAAGATTGAAGACGTGATAGAAGATGGACGACTACTGCTATGCTAAGATGGCGACGTCCGCTAAAAGAGAACATGAAAGGGAATCAGCGCCACCAACTTCCAGCAAATCACCAACGGAGATAAAGACGAAAGATGAAGGTGAGTGACTTGAAGTTTTGTCGTTAGAAAATTATTTCAAGCCCTTAAAAAAGAGACATTTGCCGACCTTGTTGAAGAATGTAAAGAAAGAGCCGCCATGATTGTTAGCTTGAAGAAGGCAGTGGAGTTCACATCAGAGGAGATGAAAGAATGCAAAAGTCAAATTTAGAAACTAAAAGCAAAACAACAACTCTGTTAGGCTCGTTTGGTGTGTTTTTATATTCATCATGTCGTGGTTTTGAGGCAAGGTGAGTATTTAGTCACATTTAACAAAGTCTCTGTACAGTTTGTCGTGTCGTCAAGTAACAGAAAAGAATGGACGTGTTCAAGTCGCCAGCAACGACTCGTTAGCAGCGTGTTTTGAAGACTAGCCTACAGTTGTTTGGTCGATGTCTGATTTTTTAAACCAAAACAGAAGAGTTCCTCTTTCCTATGTTTGGCAAATGCCACTAATCAAATATTTAGCTCGCATTAGTAAGCTGAATTATTCATCTAGTCCATCAAGTTATTCGATGGATTTTTAAAGGCCTACTGAAAGCCACTACTACCGACCACGCAGTCTGATAGTTTATATATCAATGATGAAATCTTAACATTGCAACACATGCCAATACGGCCGGGTTAACTTATAAAGTGACATTTTAAACTTCCCAGGAAACTTCCGCTTGAAAACGTCGCGGTATGATGACGTATGCGCGTGACGTCACAAAGGGCAAGGGAAGTGTTTGGACCCAATTCAAATACCTCTGTTTTCTTCGACAAAATTCCACAGTATTCTGGACATCTGTGTTGGTGAATCTTTTGCAATTTTTTTAATGGACAATGGAGACTGCAAATAAGAAAGTTGTAGGTGCGATCGGTGGAGCGGCGGACTACAACAACACCAACACCAGGAGGTTGTGTTGTGTTTTGAGCAGGATAGCAGACGCACTACAGTGAGTAAGCCCGCCGCTGCATCTAAGTTAGCTTCTTTTTTTTAGCTTTGCCAAGCTGAATATTATTAATCGTGTATTTACATGTTCATGGTTTAATAGTATTTTTGATCTTCTGTCTATCCATCCAGTCAGGGTTTTTTTTAATTTAGTTTCTATCTGCATTTGAGACTGCTATGCTATCACGTTGGCTACGTAGCTAGGTTAGCTTCTATTTTTTTAGCTTCGAAAAGCTGAATATTATTAATCGTGTATTTACATGTTCATGGTTTAATAGTATTTTTGATCTTCTGTCTATCCATCCAGTCAGGGTTTTTTTAAATTTAGTTTCTATCTGCATTTGAGACTGATGCTATCACGTTGGCTACGTTGCTAGGTTAGCTTCTATTTTTTTAGCTTCGCAAAGCTGAATATTATTAATCGTGTATTTACATGTTCATGGTTTAATAGTATTTTTGATCTTCTGTCTATCCATCCAGTCAGGGTTTTTTTTAATTTAGTTTCTATCTGCATTTGAGACTGCTATGCTATCACGTTGGCTACGTAGCTAGGTTAGCTTCTATTTTTTTAGCTTCGAAAAGCTGAATATTATTAATCGTGTATTTACATGTTCATGGTTTAATAGTATTTTTGATCTTCTGTCTATCCATCCAGTCAGGTTTTTTTTTAATTTAGTTTCTATCTGCATTTGAGACTGATGCTATCACGTTGGCTACGTTGCTAGGTTAGCTTCTATTTTTTTAGCTTCGCAAAGCTGAATATTATTAATCGTGTATTTACATGTTCATGGTTTAATAGTATTTTTGATCTTCTGTCTATCCATCCAGTCAGGTTTTTTTAAATTTTGTTTCTATCTGCATTTGAGACTGCTATGCTATCACGTTGGCTACGTTGCTAGGTTAGCTTCTATTTTTTTAGCTTCGCAAAGCTGAATATTATTAATCGTGTATTTACATGTTCAGTCACTGTGAATGTCCATTTCGCGTTCTCGACTCTCATTTTCAAGAGGATATAGTATCTGAGGTGGTTTAAAATACAAATCTGTGATCTACGATAGAAAAAGGAGAGAGTGTGGAATCCAATGAGCCAGCTTGTACCTAAGTTACGGTCAGAGCGAAAAAAGATACGTCCATCACTGCCTCTCAAGTCCTGAACTGTAACGTTCCTCATCTACGAATCTTTCATCCTCGCTCAAATTAATGGGGTAATTGTCGCTTTCTCGGTCCGAATCTCTCTCGCTCCATTGTAAACAATGGGGAATTGTGAGGAATACTAGCTCCTGTGACGTCACGCTACTTCCGGTACAGGCAAGGCTTTTTTTTTTATCAGCGAGCAAAAGTTGCGAACTTTATCGTCGATTTCCTCTACTAAATCCTTTCAGCAAAAATATGGCAATATCGCGAAATGATCAAGTATGACACATAGAATGGATCTGCTATAAAAAAATTAGTTTCAGTAGGCCTTTAAGTCATCCTCCATCTTGTAAACACTGTAGCAGCTCGTGAAAGATTAAAATGATGTTGTTGCGCCAGGATTTGATTTTGAGCATTTTTGAAGATTATTCCTGTAGAAATCAATGACACACACACACACACTGTCTACTTCAGTGGTGTAAACTTTACCGAACCAACTGCGCATGCGCCAAACATCCATACACAACTACGGACGCCCATAAGGCACATATCCACTACATCTCCTCTTCAATGTACAACAAGGAATGAACAATCATTGCAATGTATTTATAAATAAGCATCACCATTTTTAACAAATCAACCTAACACCGTATAAAGGCCAGGGCCGGCCCGTGGCATAGGCCGTATAGGCAAATGCTAAGGGCGCCGTCCATCAGGGGGCGCCACGCCAGTGCCACAAATGTTGGAGAAAAAAAAGTTGGTACTATTATTTCTAAATACAAAAAATAATCCCACGTTAATTAAAATGCAAAGTAAAGCCTATTTAATAGAAATATTATTTGTTACAACATTACCCCCCCCCCGCCCCCCCCGCACGGTGCGCCCCCTCCCTTCCCGTATCATGACTCTTTTTGGACGTCACCACATCAAAAAATCAACACAAGATGTCAAAACGGCCAAAACTGTCAGGTGCCCAGGGAAGAAAAAAGAGAAAAGAAGAGGAGGAGAAAGGAGAAAAAGACAGAGGTAGCAGGTAGGTAACGTTAGCCTACATGAAATGTTTTATCTCTAACAGAATGTGATAGTAACCTGGCTTTTTAGCATTAAGCTAATGTTACATGATTCGGCAATTGCTAATCAATAAATAGCTGGTTCTGTTTTAACGTCGGGTTAATATTATGGAGGGGGCTAAATTGTTATGGAAAATAATAATGTAACGTTAGGTAATTACAGTACTCCCACCTTACATTCCTCAGGGACATTTGTATTAGATCTTTTAAGCAGGTGTTTTTTGTTTACATTGTTATTGCCTTCTGGTTAGCTAATGTTTGCCCTGCAGGTAATAGTCACTTTTCCACCCCTTTATATATTAGGTATAGTTGTAAGCCTAGTTGTCAAAGTGCACATCATTAATGTTAATTAAGCAATATCACATAAGAGGGAATGCTGTGTTTTAATTTGAGCACTGCTGTGATTCGGTTAAAGATAATCATAACATAACATTCTCATATAATATGTTAATTTGCTTTCTATAAGTAAAAAAAAAGGTCAAAGACAAAGCTATTCGATTTCTTGTGAGAATATACACTTCACTGCCGATGTGGGGGGGCGCCACCTAAAATCTTGCCTAGGGCGCCAGATTGGTTAGGGCCAGGCCTGATAAAGGCATTAAGTATGAGAATTGCATAACAAATTCCTTACCATCCAAAAAAAACAAACAACAACAACAGTGTTGCAAACTTACAATCAAACAGTAATTGCCTTTTAGGCTTCAAGATAACACGAGGTGCGTTTTGTTATGTCCTGTCCTTTCACGAGATATAGTCTTTAAGCTTCACTTGCCGTCTTGGAGCATCTCTTGCTCTACGACTATGCGGTCACGTATTAACTCCTCCCGAAGCACTCCAAAGTTACAGTGTTCAGCCAGTTTATGTATTGCTGTTATAAAGCTATCTGCCGACTCACCAGGCTCCTGTTTTCATACATTAAACTGCGCGCGCTCGAATATGACATTGTGTCTCCCAACAAAATAATCAGCAAAACTTTTTATCACCGCAGCATAGCTGTTTCTGATCCGATGTCAATGGAGAAGCATCCAAAATGAGCGTCCCTTTTCTTGTCCAGTCCTGACGCCACTCCATACCTCTCGAATATTTTGCTCCATCTGGGGCATTTCTTCCCGTCCCCGCAGTCGAACTTTTCTGGCGGGCTAACTTGAAAGTTGTCTCCATCCGTGCATTGCCTTCACTCATTGTAATAGCGAACTTGGGAACTAACTTCAGTCGTACTAATAAAACAAAAACCACTACCTTTCGCCGTCGGTATACAGTTGTGCTCATAGGTTTACATACCCTGAGAGAATTTATGATTTCTTGACCATTCTTCAGAGAATATGAATGATAACACAACAACCTTTCTTCCACTCATGCTTAATGGTTGTGTGAAGCTATTTATTGGCAAACAACTGTCTTTACTCTTTTTAAATCAAAATGACAAAAGAAAGTACCCAAATGACCCTGATCAAAAGTTTACATACCCCAGTGACTTTGATCTGATAACATGCACAAAAGTTGACACAAACAGGTTTGAATGGCTAATCAAGGTTCCAATCCTCACCTGATACCTGTTTGTTTGTAATTAATGTGTGTGTATAAAAGGTCAGTGAGTTTCTGGGCTTCTGACAGACCATTGCATCTTTCATCCAGTGCTGCACAGATGTTTCTGGATTCTGAGTCATGGGGAAGGCAAAAGAATTGTCAAAGGATCTGCGAGAAAAGGTAATTGAACTGCATAAGACAGGAAAGGGGTATAAAAGGATATCCGAGGAATTGAGAATGCCAATCAGCAGTGTTCAAACGCTGATTAAGAAGTGGAAAATGAGAGATTCAGGTAGACCAGCAAAGATTTCAACCACAACTGCCAGGAAAATTGTTCGAGATGCAAAGAAAGATCGACAAATAACTTCAGCTGAAATACAGGACTCTGAAAAATTGTGGTGTGACTGTTTCAAGATGCACAATAAGGAGGCACTTGAAGAAAAATTAGCTGCATGGTCGAGTCGCCAGAAGAATGCCATCACTCCAAATTACTTTGTTCCAGAAGTTTTGAGGCTTGTTTCTGGGCTTTTTGGCGTAATGTAAGCAGGATACTTTGTGACATTTGCGCAGAAATGGCTTTCTTCTGGCGACTCGACCATGCAGCCCATGTTTCTTCAAGTGCCTCCTTATTGTACATCTTGAAACAGCCACACCACAATTTTTCAGAGAGTCCTGTATTTCAGCTGAAGTTATTTGTGGATTTTTCTTTGCATCTCGAACAATTTTCCTGGCAGTTGTGGCTGAAATCTTTGCTGGTCTTCCTGAATCCCTCATTTTCCACTTCTTAATCAGCGTTTGAACACTGCTGATTGGCATTCTCAATTCCTTGGATATCTTTTTATACCCCTTTCCTGTTTTATGCAGTTGAATTACCTTTTCTTGCAGATCCTTTGACAATTCGTTTGCCTTCCCCATGACTCAGAATCCAGAAACCTCTGTGCAGCACTGGATGAAAGATGCAATGGTCTGTCAGAAGCCCAGAAACTCACTGACCTTTTATACACACACATTAATTACAAACAAACAGGTCACAGGTGAGGATTGGAACCTTGATTAGCCATTCAAACCTGTTTGTGTCAACTTTTGTGCATGTTATCAGATCAAAGTCACTGGGGTATGTAAACTTTTGATCTGGGTCATTTGGGTACTTTCTTTTGTCATTTTGATTTAAAAAGACACAGTTGTTTGCCAATAAATAGCTTCACACAACCATTAAGCATGAGTGGAAGAAAGGTTTTTGTGTTATCATTCATATTCTCTGAAGATTGGCCAAGAAATCATAAATTCTCCCAGGGTATGTAAACTTATGAGCACAACTGTATGTCTTCATGTGTCCTGTCTGACACATTTAATAACTTGGCGCGGTTGTTTTGGCGTTTCTGACACCGTGTAGAAGTCAGTGACACACACACTTGTGTCCACTTCAGTAGTGTTAACGTTACTGAACCAACTGCGCATGCTCCAAACATACATACACAACTACGGATGCCCATAAGGGACATCCACTATAACTAACACTAGCATAGAAGTTGAAACACAGTATTGAAAAGAAGCAGAAACTTTAGTGACAGACTTCAGTTTCACTATCTGCTGCAGCTCACACTAATTCTGCCCCGATTGCGGACTTGCAGGCAATTAGAGAATGTGTTTGTGAGTGAACTACTGTATTCGTCCTAACTGGGAGATTAAACACACCCACTAATTTAATCAGAAAAAAACATTTTTACATGTAAATATTTTTCAATCAGAATTTTTGTTTGTGTCTGCAAAGTTTCTCATCCTCTGACACAACATGTACTCAAAAACTCTGCAGACACTTTTTGTTCAAATCATTTTTTTTGAGTTTGTGGATGAAAACATTTTGTCCCTGAAATAATCATTCAACTTGTTTAATGTGTTGGTACACATTATTTTACAGTACCTCAAATTCAAACTGCACTTTAATGTACTTTTATTAAATATAAAACTCCACAATCGGGGCACCGCTTGCCTTTTTCCAAGCACTGGTAAAAAGTACTGACGTTTTCAAGTAATTAAAGAATATAAACAATTTATTATTTGAAAATATTGTTTAGTAAATGATAACTTGAAATATGAATCTTGTAGTATTCAGTACACCACTGATACTTTGTTTCCTGCAGAATGTTTGTGATGACGAGCAAAAAAAAACTTAAGAACTTTGAGAGGAAAAAGGGTTGTTCTCTTTACCCCCACAACATGTACAGAAAATAAGCAAAATTGTGGCCCTGAAACCAGGTATCCTGCTCAGAAAAATCTGCCCTTAATTTAAATAAAAAGTTATATTAATCGAGATTGAATGATGTGCAAAAGATAGTTGTGATAATTTTGTTTCCCGTATTCCATCAGCATTTCAGTTCAGTTTCAGCATTAGGGCAGTTTCTACAGAAATTAGTTATGTTCATACTTCTTATTTTTTGTTTAGCACTTAGCAATAGTGCTTCTTGCTTTATCTGCTTATCACTCAGCTTCTAAAACGTGTAGCGCATCCTCTTTATATTCAGGCTCAAAAATATAAGGTTCTGGATTATAATTTGTCCCAAAGTATTCTTTGATGGCACTCATGAAGTCTGCCTTCATTAGTAATAGTTGGTGGTGTTGTTGAAGGAAATAGCGAACGTTGTGATGCGTCTGTGAAAATAATCAATCAATCAATCAATCAATGTTTATTTATATAGCCCTAAATCACTAGTGTCTCAAAGGGCTGTACAAGCCACAACGACATCCTCGGTGTCGAGTGGGTCTGACATAATATTGTGAAAGTCCAACACATCAGCGAAAGTCCAGTCCATGGTGGGGCCAGCGGGAACCATCCCGAGTGGAGACGGGTCAGCAGCGTAGAGATGTCCCCATCTGATGGACAGGCTAGCGGTCCACCCCGGAGCAGAGTAGAAAAGAAAAGAAAAGAAAAGAAACGGCAGATCAACTGGTCTAAAAAGGGAGTCTATTTAAAGGCTAGAGTATACAAATGAGTTTTAAGATGAGACTTAAATGCTTCTACTGAGGTAGCATCTCTAACTTTTACCGGGAGGGCATTCCATAGTATTGGAGCCCGAATAGAAAACGCTCTATAGCCCGCAGACTTTTTTTGGGCTCTGGGAATCACTAATAAGCCGGAGTTCTTTGAACGCAGATTTCTTGCCGGGACATATGGTACAATACAATCGTCAAGATAGGCAGGAGCTTGACCGTGTAGTATTTTATACGTAAGTAGTAAAACCTTAAAGTCGCATCTTAGGTGCACAGGAAGCCAGTGCAAGTGAGCCAGTATAGGCGTAATATGATCAAACTTTCTTGTTTTTGTCAAAAGTCTGGCAGCCGCATTTTGTACCATCTGTAATCTTTTAATGCTAGACATAGGGAGGCCCGAAAATAATACGTTACAGTAATCGAGACGAGATGTAACGAACGCATGGATAATGATCTCAGCATCGCTTGTGGACAAAATGGAACGAATTTTAGCGATATTACGGAGATGAAAGAAGGCCGTTTTAGTAACACTCTTAATGTGTGACTCAAACGAGAGAGTTGGGTGGAAGATAATACCCAGATTCTTTACCGAGTCGCCTTGTTTAATTGTTTGGTTGTCAAATGTTAAGGTGGTATTATTAAATAGATGTCGGTGTTGAGCAGGACCGATAATCAGCATTTCCGTTTTCTTAGCGTTGAGTTGCAAAAAGTTAGCGGACATCCATTGTTTAATTTCATTAAGACACGCCTCCAGCTGACTACAATCCGGCGTGTTGGTCAGCTTTAGGGGCATGTAGAGTTGGGTGTCATCAGCATAACAGTGAAAGCTAACACCGTATTTGCGTATAATGTCACCTAGCGGCAGCATGTAAATACTAAAGAGTGCAGGGCCAAGAACTGAACCCTGGGGAACTCCGCACGTTACCTTAACATAGTCCGAGGTCACATTGTTATGGGAGACACACTGCATCCTGTCAGTAAGATAAGAGTTAAACCAAGACAAGGCTAAGTCTGACATCCCAATACGTGTTTTGATACGCTCTAATAAAATATTATGATCAACAGTATCGAAAGCGGCGCTAAGATCAAGAAGCAGCAACATAGATGAAGCATCAGAATCCATCGTCAGCAATAGATCATTAGTCATTTTTGCGAGGGCTGTCTCCGTAGAGTGATTTGCCCTGAAACCGGATTGAAAAGGTTCACAGAGATTGTTAGTCACTAAGTGTTCATTTAGCTGCTGTGCGACAATTTTTTCGAGAATTTTCGAGATAAACGGTAGGTGGGACACCGGCCGGTAGTTCACCATGAGGTCAGGATCGAGGTTAGGTCTTTTGAGTAGAGGATGAATAACCGCTTTTTTGAATGCTAGAGGAACAGTACCAGAGGAAAGTGATAGGTTTATAATATTTAACACTGATGGACCTAATAAAACAAAAAGCTCCTTGATAAGTTTCCCAGGAATTGGGTCAAGTAAACATGTTGTTTGTTTTGTCCCATTTACACATTTTAACAATTCCTCCAATGTTATTTCATCAAAGAGAGAGAAACTATTTTGGAGGGCAATGTCCGTCGTATATACAGTCATATTTGTGTTAATAGAACCCAGTTGTGGCTGGGATGCGTTGTCTTTAATCTCTTTTCTGATGAGTTCAATTTTCTTATTAAAGAAATTCATAAAGTCATCTGCTGAGTGGGTGGAGCTACTGGGAGGAGTCCCTTGTTGGGTTAGCGATGCTACTGTACTAAACAAAAATTTAGGATCATTTTTGTTGAGGTGGATGAGATTTGAGTAATATTTAGCTTTAGCTGAGGTAAGCATGCGTTTATAAGTTATTAAACTATCACTCCATGCTTGATGGAAAACCTCAAGTTTAGTCGCACGCCATTTGCGTTCCAGCTTTCTACATGATAATTTCTGGGCTTTAGTTTCTTCTGTAAACCATGGGGTACGCCTTTTAGGGGCCCTTTTTAGCTTTAGCGGTGCTACAATATCAATGGTGTCGCGCAGGGCGTCGTTAAAGTTGTTAGTGAGGTTATCAATAGAGCCCACATAATTTGGGAATGATGCCATTACTGAAGGCAGTAGGTCAGTAAGAGTCGTCGTTGTGGCAGTATTAATGTTGCGGCTGCTATAGTAGTTATTATTATTATTATTAGTTTGTTGACAATGAGTCAGAACTTCGAATTTTATAAGGTAATGATCGGACATTACTTTAGTGTACGGGAGTATCGTAACTTTAGAGGTGGTGACACCCCTGACAAGCACTAGATCTATCGTATTACCGTTGCGATGCGTGGGTTCATTTATTATTTGTGTAAGACCACAGCTATCAATTATAGTCTGGAGCGCCACGCATGGAGGGTCCGATGGGGTATTCATATGGATGTTAAAGTCTCCCATTATGATTATATTGTCGGCGTGCGTCACTAGATCAGCAACAAACTCTGAAAATTCATTGATAAAGTCCGAATAGGGCCCAGGGGGGCGGTAGATGACAGCCAGGTGGAGAGGCAGCGGTGTGACAAACCTCATAGTGAGCACCTCAAACGAGTTATATTTATTATTTAGGTCCGAGGTAAGGCTAAAGTTTTTGTTGTATATTAGTGCAACACCCCCACCCCTTTTAATGGGGCGGGCAATATGCGTTCCCGCATAGCCAGGAGGAGACGCCTCACCCAGCGCAAAAAATCCGTCTGGTTTGAGCCAGGTCTCGGCTAAACCAACGACATCAAGATTGTTGTCTCTGATGACTTCATTAACTAATAACGTTTTGGAAGACAATGACCTTATGTTTAAAAAGCCCATATTATAGGTAGTGGGCTGTTTTGAGGAGTTTTTGTTGAAAGTATCCGTAGTAGCAATATTAATAATGTTACGTTTATTATGCATAGTGCACTTTAAATAATTTCGACCATATCTAGGAATTGATATGACAGGAATTTTTAGATTGTTTGCCACCTCAGTAAAATGCATGTCCACCTCTGACGCAGAAAAAACATTATGTGAGTTGTATATTATTCTAGAAGAATTGCTATGTGTGCAGGGATTATCCAGCCTGGCGCTGGCTAGTTCTATCTTAACAGACTCCTTATTAGCGCTTCTTTGTGGATTAGCATTTAGCTTTTTCGTTAGCCCCGCTAACAACAAAGCATTTAGCTTTGTTGTTAGCCCCGCCCGACACCCCCGCTTCTGCTTCCGAGCGCACCGCTTACGTCTCTTTCGCTGACCGTCTCCGCTGGAAGTCGACGCCGCTGCTTCAAAGGCCACTGCTGGATGTAGCTCGCGAAGAATTCCCAAGCTAGCGAGCAGGTCCATCGTACACGCATCTATCAGCCCAAAATGGCCCGATCTCTCCACAGCCGCCGTTTACTTAAAATGATAAAAAATGATGAAAATATGTAAATATTACATGTTATTATGAATGTGCCTGTTATTACAGTACATATATACTTACAGTGTGTATATAAAAAGTTGCTCGAAGCTTTTGGATATTTCTTACAGTTTTTCATAGGCAGAATAGAGTGCATCCCCATTACCTGCATTGTTAGCTGACTTTTGCTAGCGTTTATTTACGAGTTAGAATGAGTGATGGGCAGTAGTGCACAACAAGTAGCGACGCTATGTAGTTTAACTACAGTTCCCAGTAGCGTGGCGTTAGCCTCGCTCCTTTTTGAACCCGTAGTGATTCCTGTAGCTTAGCTATTTTTCGACCCATGTAGTGACGTAGCGTCCATCAAACGCTACAAAGAGAGAAAATAGACTGCTAATCAAGGGCTGGAAAAAAACAAAAAATATTGCTATAATCATTTTAATTTATTGTTACTATGATTGTTATTTTACGTGTTATTAATTTGTTACTAATGTTGTTATGCTTATTCTTTTATATTTAAAATGGAGTTTTGGTGGTACTGTTCCAAAATCACTCCAAATAATTGTGATTATTATGTTTTGCCATAATTGTCCAGCCCTAGACGAGGTATTGGAAAGGACTTCATGATAAACTATGTATCACGGTACTTGAGTCACGATACAATAGTCTATTGCAATATTGTGACGTGGAGTTTTACTGCGATTTTTACAAAGTCACTGAAAAATGTAAAAAAAACACGTTAATATAAATATATGTACACTAGATGCCAGTAATAATTTATTGGCCAAATTGTGACGAAAACAAAGTAATTCCAATTATCATTACAATTGTACAGAAAGTGCAAATTGTTTGCATTTAAGTTCTAAAAAAGTCCTCTACTTCTTAACTGCAGACTTCGTTGAGATAGATATGATCTTTTTTAGTTTTGTGATGTATTTCAATATTGACTTTTCCCCCACTGTTATTTGTATTATTCTAATGTCCATCGAAGCAGATGTTTTCTACTTTCTGTGATTCCAGTTGAACTTTTCTGAGTCTATGACAAGTCATGTAAACATTGATCCATCATTCTGGCAAGGCACTAAATGAATGGCCATGAAACACTACACACTAGGGTTGTCCCCATACCAATAATTTAGTACCGGTACTAAATGTATAGATACTTTTCCAAATAAAGGGAACTGTGAAAAACGTCAATATTGGCTTTATTTTAACAGAAAATTTAATTAAACACACTCACAGTCAAATAACAATTTTACAAGGTTAAAATATAAATTAAAAGGCATTAAACACATTGGGCTTTTCTTGTTGCACTTAAAGAACAATTTACAATTTTTCATATTGCATATATCCATCCATCCATCCATTTCCTACCGCTTATTCCCTTTGGGGTCGCGGGGGGCACTGGAGCCTATCTCAGCTACAATCGGGCGGAAGGCGGGGTACACCCTGGACAAGTCGCCACCTCATCGCAGGGCCCATATTACATATAGTCTGCTATAATCAAGGATTAGAATAGAACATAACGTTTTACTGACATTATATTAAATTAATCATGATTTATGGTTGCCACTCCTGGTCTGTGCTTTAAGAAAAATACAATTATTAATCATTATTTAAGTACTAAAAACAAAACTATGGATAAATGTACACAGATTAGCCATGTAGCAGGTAAAACACATTTATTAAAGACAAAACACAAATTGTAGGAATTTGTTGCAAAATGTAGTCATTTCACTTGCATTAGTTGACTGCTAATTGGGCAGTTTTAACTGTGCTAATATTTGGCATCAAGCCAAGCAGCTGTGTGCGCGTCTACGTATCTACATGTGCACAGCAGGGGAGCTGGTTAACTTATGAGAGTAGTATGTGTGTTTGTGAGAATGTCAACGTGTTGTCTGAGTGACGTCAGTGAGTGAGCGGGCGAGTAAAGAGAGAGCAGCAGGACAGGTGTAACAACTACATTATACCTGTCACTATTTAAACTCCTTGTGCAGATCTGAATGCTTATTATTTAAATGTTGACCTAAGTCTGAAGCAAAGGTGGTAATACTAATCACCACATTTAGCAAGGCGTGTTTTAAAGCAGCTGTTGTGAGAGTAGCGTGTGTGTGTGTGTACCTTTAAAGGCCTACTGAAAGCCACTACTACCGACCACGCAGTCTGATAGTTTATATATCAATGATAAAATCTTAACATTGCAACACATGCCAATATGGCCGGGTTAACTTATAAAGTGCAATTTTAAATTTCCCGCGAAACTTCTGGTTGAAAACGTCTATGTATGATGACGTATGCACGTGACATGAATGGTTGAAACGGAAGTATTCAGACCCAATGGATCCAATACAAAAAGCTCTGTTTTCACCACATAATTCCACAGTATTCTGGACATCTGTGTTGGTGAATCTTTTGCAATTTGTTTAATGAACAATACAGACTGCAAAGAAGAAAGTTGTAGGTGGGATCGGTGTATGAGCGGCGGACTACAGCAACACAACCAGGAGGACTTTGAGATGGATAGCAGACGCGCTAGCCGCCGACCTCACCTTGACTTCCTCCGTCTCCGGGCCGCCGACCGCATCTATGATCGGGTGAAGTCCTTCGTCGCTCTGTCGATCGCTGGAACGCAGGTGAGCACGGGTGTTGATGAGCAGATGAGGGCTGGCTGGCGTAGGTGGAGCGCTAATGTTTTTAGCATAGCTCTGTGAGGTCCCGTTGCTAAGTTAGTTTCAATGGCGTCGTTAGCAACAGCATTGTTAAGCTTCGCCAGGTCCATTCTATGTGTCATACTTGATCATTTCGTGATATTGCCATATCTTTGCTGAAAGGATTTAATAGAGAACATCGACGATAAAGTTTGCAACTTTTGGTCGCTGATAAAAAAGCCTTGCCTGTACCGGAAGTAGCAGACGATATGCGCGTGACGTCACCGGTTGTGGAGCTCCTCACACCTGCACATTGTTTACAATCATGGCCACCAGCAGCGAGAGCGATTCGGACCGAGAAAGCGACGATTTCCCCATTCATTTGAGCAAGGATGAAAGATTTGTGGATGAGGAAAGTGAGAGTGAAGGACTAGAGGGAATGCCACAAATTAATCCCGCATAACAAACACCTCCCCCCTCCCGTCCATATAACCCGCCAATACAACTCAAACACCTGCACAACACACTCAATCCCACAGCCCAAAGTACCGTTCACCTCCCCAAAGTTCATACAGCACATATATTTCCCCAAAGTTACGTACGTGACATGCACATAGCGGCACGCACGTACAGGCAAGCGACCAAATGTTTGGAAGCCGCAGCTGCGTACTCACGGTACCGCGTCTGCGTATCCAACTCAAAGTCCTCCTGGTAAGAGTCTCTGTTGTCCCAGTTCTCCACAGGCCAATGGTAAAGCTTGACTGTCATCTTTCGGGAATGTAAACAATGAAACACCGGCTACGTGTTTGTGTTGCTGCAGCCGGCCGAAATACACCGCTTCCCACCTACAGCTTTCTTCTTTGCTGTCTCCATTGTTCATTGAACAAATTGCAAAAGATTTACCAACACAGATGTCCAGAGTACTGTGGAATTTTGCAATGAAAACAGACGACTTAATAGCTGGCCACAATGGTGTCCCAAAATGTCCTCTACAATTCGTGACGTCACGCGCAAACGTTATCATACCGAGACGTTTTCAGCAGGATATTTGGCGCAAAATTTAAAATTGCACTTTAGTAATTGGCATGTGTTGCAATGTTAAGATTTCATCATTGATATATAAACTATCAGACTGCGTGGTCGGTAGTAGTGGCTTTCAGTAGGCCTTTAAGATTGGCAGTATGTGGGGTGAGTGACGTGAGTAAGTGAGTGGGCAAGTAAGGAGAGGTAGTGGTAGCATGTGCAGGAGTGTTAATAGCATGGTGGATGTCCGGTTGTGCCCTGTGGAAATAATAAATAAAGTGAGCAAGTTGTAACTAATCGACGGCCTCGTCCTTCCGACCAAAGAGCGGAGCTTTATGGACCCAGTGTTACCCCCGACAAAACATTGTTGCCTTTCTTCCTCTCCACGATGTTATTGCTTGTATGCACTTTGTGTGTGCGTTTTGACACACTCAACATCATGTGCCTCGGCTCTGTAGTCACCGCCGCACAGCAGCATTCAGATGAAAGAACGGTACCAGTGGTATATTACCGATTATTATATCAAAGGTGGTATATTACCGATTTCAATTGATTAGTACCACGACACTTTATTAGTATTAGTATACTGTACAACTCTACTACACACACATACAGTACATAGAAGAAAGTGTGTTTTTGTTGTTTGTGTCTTGCAGACGTCCAGCAGCTGATCTGTAATCCAGAAGAAGTTTCCCCTCAGTTAGGGGGGAGCTCCACTTTGAAGCAGGAGACTCCACAACCACCCTGCATTAAAAAGGAAGAGGAGGAACTCTGCATCACTCAGGAGGGAGAGTGTCTTCTAGGACGAGAGGAAGCTGATTACACCAAGTTTCCACTGAATATTCTCTCTGTGAAGACTGAAGATGATGAAGAGAAACCACAAGTAGACAACCTCTTAGCTCCACTATCAGATAGTGAGGCTAAAGACGAGGTTGAAGAACCTTTGAGCAGCGATACAGACTGTGAAGGTGATATGAGGACTCACATTGACAACAAACACTCTGAATGCTCTACAAAGAAGAGAGGTAAAACATGTTTGAGCTGCTCAGTTTGTGCTAAAAGCTTTTCTGTTAAGAGGTATTTGACTCAACACATGAGAACACACACAGGTGCAAAACCATTTAATTGTTCAGTTTGTGGCAACAGCTTTTCTCAAAATTGCCGTTTGACTCAACACATGAGAACACACACCGGTGAAAAACCATTTAACTGTTCAATTTGTGGTGAAAATTATTCTATAAAGAGCCGTTTGACTCGACACATGAGAACACACACAGGTGAACAAACTTGTAATTGTTCAGTTTGTGGCAAAATCTTTTATCGAAATACCTCTTTGACTGAACACATGAGAACACACACAGGTGAAAAACCATATAAGTGTTCAGTTTGTAGCAAAAGCTTTTCTGTTAAGAGCCATTTGACTCGACACATGAGAACACACACTGCAGAAAAACCATTTAGTTGTTCAGTGTGCTGTAAAAGGTTCGCACATAATGCAGCCGCAGTAAAACACATAAGAACACACAAGGGTGAATAATTAATTAGCTGTTTATATTGTGGTATGTTGCTCATATGTGGTGACATCCACCCTACCCAGGACCTCCTCACTGCTTCTTTCACAAATATCTGAGGTATTCATTCAAACTTGCATTGTTTGAAGCATAATCTTATCTACTCATGACCCCATGTCTTCTCTGTATCTGAAACCTTCCTGAACAGTAAGAAAGATGATGCTTCAAGTGCTTGGTTACTCCTTCTTCAGTCCAGGGACCTGGGGCCTCATGTGTCAAGTTTGTGTACGCTTAAAAACCTGCACTACGCCCTTTTTCACTGCAAAGTTGAGATGTATCAAAACTGATGTTGATGCATAAGTGATGCTGGGTGACTGTTTGCATAAAAAAGTGCCAACTCTCCTCAGACTGATTGATGTGCAAATCAGAGACATATGAACAATTAACCCCCAACACCCACAACCCAACCCCCACTTCCCTCGACATTCGGGCATAACAGGTTCAATCCCTTCAGCGAGATGAGTTTGTGAATTGTAAAATTCAGCTGCATTTTTAAATTAAAGAAACTGCTGTTCTGAATGTGTCCACTGGATGTCGCAATAAAAATTCTGTTAGGCAAGCAAATAGTTTATACCGGGGCGAGCAAGTATACCAAGCAAGAGGTTCACTGTAAAGCGGGGCTGTGACTCCTCCCCCTCCACCCAACATAAAAAAGGAGTAAAATAGGCAATCCGTAACCCCACTTAAAATGCAGCATGAGACACTGCACACTGATATAGTTCTGTGAAAATGATTGTCTTCTGTGCAAATGTAAAGAAAGTGAACAGTGTGTGATTTACTGCAATACTGTCAGTCTTTTAACTTTTTATTTGTGCTTTGTTGAAATTGTTCACACATTGCACAGCTTTTATTTTTCTATCAATACACATTATGTCTACAAGAGAAGAAGTATTTCAGCACTTTTTAATAATTTCTACCTCAGTTTGTATGGTTTGTTGAGTTAGCACAGGATTAATATGTGGCAAAGACAAATGAGGTAGTTGATACATAGAATAGTTTTTATTCATGCTTTATTTTGTTTTTTGTTCAATCCTAGATGGGCTGTGACTTATTTTTAATTGCTTTGTAGAAACACTGAGATTAAGCCTAAATTAATTGTGTTCTTCAAGGTGTTTTTGAAGCCTCACCATTTTTTTCCTTTAAATGTTCAACTAAATTGAAGTGTTTTGTCAAGAGGATTATTTGTGATATGTATATTTTCAGAATGTGCTTGTTCTATTTTGGGCCAAAGTAAAATAAAGAAAACAATCTGAAGTTGTCATAGTTGTATTTTTAAGTTATCATGCCATGATTTTACCCGTCCCGCCCACGTGGGAATAGATTTTCCTCCATGTGGCCCCTGAGCTAAAATGAGTTTGACACCCCTGCTGTAATCTGACTCATGTGAGCAGGTTACTGTATAAACACATTTTGTTATAAGTTATAAAAATGTGTTCAGTTCTCAGAGACACATCAATGTCAGTGTAGCTGCTGACAGAAGCAACATGTATATTTGATATATCATTTCATAGTTGGTTAGAATGATTAAATACAATGCATAAAGATAAGTTCATAATGTACCAATAATGTGATTAAAAAAGTATTTCCTTGGGTTAAGTTTATGTTAACTTTATTTTTGTTACAAACCCATGTCAATTGGAATATGTTTTGTTCTGGTTTGGTCATGTTGTTGGGGGGACAATTAATATGTGAGGGAATTAAGGAAGCAGCATGAGACGACAAGTGTTTGATGTGGAAGACGTTAATGGAGTCTCGGATTGAAAATAAACGTTATTCCCTTGGAGTTTATGAGGCCAACGAGGTATTATTACTTCTGATTTTTTTGGATGTCAGACTATTTGTAAGTTCTGTTTGCTTGTTTTATTACTTCTTACGGCATTATATTTGGCATCAAAAATGTGGCAAATTAAATGTCTGTCAGAAAAACAAATGGCTTGAACCTTGATTAAGACCTCGGAGGGAGTAACACTGATAATGTATGGAAGTAGTATTGTCCCACATCAACTTATATATTTCAATATGATATTAATACATATGCAAATATTAATAAATATACAAATACAAATGTGATATACAAATAAATAATTTGTATAAATAAACGCGTATTTGTCAATATATTTTTGAGATTTGAAAATATGTACAAATAAAATTTAGAAACATAAAAATGTAACGTACAAATAAATCAAGAATTTGTATATATAAACGTGTAAATATATTTTTGAGATTTGAATATAAATATCCTTGATTTTGTATTTGTATTGAATTTGCATATGTGGATCGCCTAATACAACGCTAACATTAGCTAGCTCAGTCCCGTTGTGCGTTTTCTCTGTAAAGACGTGGATTTTTTGTGCGCAGAAAACTCCGCGAATTTTGCATATAATGCTCTGTGACCCAGACCACTCTCTCTGCAGTGCACTCTGCTGGTTGTTCAGGGGAGTGTGTAGGTCACATGTATTTGTGCATCTGGTTTGTGGTAGAAATGTCTCAACACAAAGCAAAAAAGCGATCCACATATGCAAATTCAATACAAATACAAAATCAAGCTTATTTATATTCACATCTCAAAAGTATATTTACAAATACACGTTTATTTATAGAAATTCTTGATTTATTTGTATGTCACAATTTTATATTTATACATTTTATTTGTATATATTTTCAAATCTCAAAAATATACTTACAAATATGCGTTTATTTACAAATACACGTTTATTTATAGAAATTCTTGATTTATTTGTATGTCACATTTTTATATTTATACATTTTATTTGTATATATTTTCAAATCTCAAAAATATACTTACAAATATGCGTTTATTTACAAATACACGTTTATTTATAGAAATTCTCGATTTATTTGTATGTCACATTTTTATATTTATACATTTTATTTGTATATATTTTCAAATCTCAAAAATATACTTACAAATATGCGTTTATTTATTTCATTTGTATATATTTTCAAATCTCAAAAATATACTTATAAATATGCGTTTATTTATACAAATTATTTATTTATCACATTTGTATTTGTATATTTATTAATATATGCATATGTATTAATATCATATTGATATATATATAAGTTGATTTGAGACAATCCTACTTCCATAATAATTGGCCATAATTTACAGGTCAATGATTTGCTGAGTTAAAAAAAATAAAGTATGGGTTTCAACTAAGGCTGTCAATGTTAATGCGTTACCATAAATGAATGATGATTAATCACAGTGTTGGTTTTGACCGGCGCAGGAAGGCAGTGCGCATCGCACAGGCAGCGATGACGTCACACACCAGTGGTAGAGGGATGTGCTCTGTGCCCACTTTCGCTTCAAAACAAACCTCGATGGAACTGCAGATAAAACTGAGGTTATTAGTCAGTAATACAGCGACAACTTTCTTATCATTGGCACACATCAAGTTTAAAATAGAATCAAAGAATCAGGACGCACTTTGTCCTGGCCACCAAAGCAATGTTTTGGCCCTTTCTCTGCACTTTGTGAGCCCTTGATGTCCATTGTGTATTTTCTGCAAAATGTCTGCTGTTAATGACTTTGGAATAACAATTCTGTTTCCTCGTGTGACCAAGCCATCAGGTTCTGATAGTTCATTTTTCAATTTTAGAAAAAGTCTCTGGCACACGGTGGGACAGTATAGCAATGTGTTCTGGCCATCCTGACCTGATTAGTTTGATGACAGCCTGTAGCTGGCTGTCTGCCATTGTTGCTGTCCTGATGCTCTCCGTTCTGGTTGGACATGCTGGGATGCCCTGCATCACTGTGGCTACGTAGCACGCCACATCATCCTGAGGGTCAGTCTCTCCTTTTGTGTGTGTTTGTGGGCTACGAGACAGGGAGGTCTCAAGGTTGGCAAGTATGTCGTATATATGTATGTATATATATATATATATATATATATATATGTATATATATATATATATGTATATATATACATGTACACTACCGTTCAAAAGTTTGGGGTCACCCAAACAATTTTGTGGAATAGCCTTCATTTCTAAGAACAAGAATAGACTGTTGTGTTTCAGATGAAAGTTCTCTTTTTCTGGCCATTTTGAGTGTTTAATTGACCCCACAAATGTGATGCTCCAGAAACTCAATCTGCTCAAAGGAAGGTCAGTTTTGTCGCTTCTGTAACGAGCTAAACTGTTTTCAGATGTGTGAACATGATTGCACAAGGGTTTTCTCATCATCAATTAGCCTTCTGAGCCAATGAGCAAACACATTGTACCATTAGAACACTGGAGTGATAGTTGCTGGAAATGGGCCTCTATACACCTATGTAGATATTGCACCAAAAACCAGACATTTGCAGCTAGAATAGTCATTTACCACATTAGCAATGTATAGAGTGTATTTCTTTAAAGTTAAGACTAGTTTAAAGTTATCTTCATTGAAAAGTACAGTGCTTTTCCTTCAGAAATAAGGACATTTCAATGTGACCCCAAACTTTTGAACGGTAGTGTATATATGTATGTATATATATATGTATGTCGTAAATAGTAATAGATTACTTCTTATGGTTATGTTCTGAAAATAAGCTAAAGCTAAGGTACATTGTTCGGTAACTAAAAGAAAGAAAAGTTATGCACTGTGAAACTGAGTGTAATATTTGTTTTGCACTAAGAATGTTTTAAATAAGAAGCAATTTGAAAATGCATACTATTTTGAGTTTGTTTAGTAGCAACTTAAAAGTTAATTTGGTTGGATTCAATATTTGAAAATAATACTGTCTTTTTTTTTTAAAGAAATGGGATGTAGCAATATGATTAGCTTGTTTGTGTGTTGTTCCTACCCGGAAGGTTTAGAGTGACGCACCGGAAGAAGTGTGCCGGTTATGTGGTATGACAACTGCTGAATAAAAGTTCCCTGTGAGTAGGGTAAAGCTCAACCGTCCAGTTTGTAGAGTCATTGAAGACAGAACAAGTGTATCTGATAAAACAGCAATGTTGTGACACTCTTAAACAGGGCAATACTGCCATCTACTGTACATGCATTAATTTCTATCTCCAAATTATTTTGATAGCAAAAAAAATTTCGCGATTAGGAGCACTTCAATTATGAGCCATAAATGTAAGAAAATATGAAAAGGGTCGCTAGTTATTTAAAAGGTATTTTATTTTTTAAAGCGCAGTTGTCGATTGTTAATGGCCGGAAGTTGCACACTTCTGGCGCATGCGCACACACATCGAACAGTGGTAAAGCGGAAAGTCCAAGATGGCGGACTAAGCGGCGTGGCTTTCCGGAGAAGTTTCACATTTACGATCTTATAGATTCAAAAATAGCATCAAATACCTCAACTATTCGCCACCAAACGGACTTTGAGTGTGGAGCGACGGCGTGTTATCTGAAGTGAAGATTGAAGACGTGATAGAAGATGGACGACTACTGCTATGCTAAGATGGCGACGTCCGCTAAAAGAGAACATGAAAGAGAATCAGCGCCACCAACGGAGAACAATCTGAAAAGCGAAGATGAAGGTGAGTGTGTTGCGTTCCCTCATTTGAAAGCTGTTTGAATTCCAAGCCCTAAAAGTAGAAATCAGCCGACTTTGTTGAACAATGTAAACAAAGAACCTCGATCCAAAATGTCGGAAATGTCTGTTAGAAGTTACCGCAGTAGTAAACAGTAGGCAAGCAACGATACTTGGTATAATCCTGCGTGAATCCGCCTTTATTGACCGTGATCCTGTGTGTGTGAGAATGTGTGTGTGAGTGAACTACTGTATTCGTCCTAACTGGGAGATTAAACACACCCACTAATTTAATCAGAAAAAGGCATTTTTACATGTCAATATTGTTGTACTAAAAACTCTGCAGACACTCTTTTTTAAATCATTTTTGAGTTTGTGGATGAAAACATTTTGTCCCTGAAATAAACATTCAACTTGTTTAATGTGTTGGTACACATTATTTTACAGTACCTCAAATTCAAACTGCACTTTAATGTACTTTTATTAAAAATAAAACTCCACAATCGGGGCACCGCTTGCCTTTTTCCAAGCACTGGCAAAAAGTACTGACGTTTTCAAGTAATTAAAGAATATAAATAATTTATTATTTGAAAATATTGTTTAGTAAATGTTGACTTGAAATAAGAATCCTACATTATTTAGTACACCACTGATACTTTGTTTCCTGCAGAATGTTTGTGATGACAAGCAAAAAAAAGGAAAAAAGTTTGTTCTCTTTACCCCCACAAAATGTACAGAAAATAAGCAAAACTGTGGTCCTAAAACCAGGTATGGACCGAAACGTGGGTGACCTGTACAGTTACACCTCTAGTAAACACAATTATAGATATGAACAAAATGACAGTTGTCAGCTGTGAGCATATATTACCTCCATCAAACATGGCGGAAATGTCTGTTACAAGATACTGTGGTAGTAAATAGTAGGGATGCAACTGTACTCACTATTATCCTGCACGGGACAATCTGCCTTTAATTAAACAAAAAAAGTGACATTAATCAAGATCGGATGGTATGCAAAAAATAATCGTGATAATTTTTTTGGCCATATTGCCCTGCCCTATTCCATCAGCATTTCAGCAGTTTCTACAGAAATGAGTTATGTTCATACGTTGTATTTTTTGTTTAGCACTTAGCAATAGGGCTAGTTGCTTGATCTGCTCATCAGTCAGCTTCTAAAACTTGTAGCTCATCCTCCTTATATTCAGGCTCAAAAATATAAGGTTCTGGATCATAATTTGTCCCAAAGTATTCTTTGATGGCACTCATGAAGTCTGCCTTTATTAGTAATAGTTGGTGGTGTTGTTGAAGGAAATAGCGAACGTTGTGATGTGTCTGTGAAAATAATGCTGCCACCGTTTGCTTAAAATGATGAAAATACGTAAATATTACATGTTATTATGAATAGGCTTGGGTATCGTTTGAATTCGACCGATTCCGATTTTTTGTTTCGATTCCGATTCCTGACTATTCTCGATTCCGATTCTTTTAAGAGGTAGGGTCAAAAAAAAGTTTAGGATATTTTAAATGAGCTAGCTAACCTACAGTCTTTCTGAATGAAATAGTCTGACATTCTCCATCAATTTGAATTCTATTAACTTTTTATGAACTTTACTATACATTCCTCACAGGGCTGTTTTCAACTAGAATATAAATATCAAATCTATGAACTTGAATATAAATATTATAAATTATGAATACATTTTCCCAGGGGTACACTTTCCTCAAGAGAGCTTTATTTTTGAAAACCTCATGAAAACACATTTACACATAAGTGTATGATGCTGCAGGAAACCTCATGAAAACACATTTACACATAAGTGTATGATGCTGCAGGAAACCTCATGAAAACACATTTATACATAAGTGTATGATGCTGCAGGAAACCTCATGAAAACACCTTTACACATAAGTGTATGATGCTGCAGGAAACCTCATGAAAACACATTTACACACAAGTGTATGGTGCTGCAGGAAACCTCATGAAAACACATTTACACATAAGTGTATGATGCTGCAGGAAACCTCATGAAAACACATTTACACATAAGTGTATGATGCTGCAGGAAACCTCATGAAAACACATTTACACATAAGTGTATGCTGCTGCAGGAAACCTCATGAAAACACATTTACACACACAAGTGTATGATGCTGCAGGTACTTAAACATGTTACCGTGCTCCCACTGATGGGCTAACCTGGTGCACAAAAGCAAATAAACAATAAGAAACAACTTGCAAAACCCAGTCCAGATTAGCAGCAGGTACAGTATAAAATCAGAGGCAGTTCTTGTTTAGGAAAATGACCATACCCGCCTTCTCAGGCAGGATGCGTGAGCGTTCTGGACAGATAGTGTCTCCTGCTGTGGAAAATACACGTTCGCTGGGTGTGGAAGAAGCTTGAACGCATAAATAGGAGAAAGCGCGATCTGACAGCAAAGGATAAGTCTTTTGTTGGTTCCACCGGACCACCACCATGCAGCAGGGTCGTCAGACATAAGTATCGGTGAAACGTCCTGGTACATCTGCAGCTCTCTCTCCACTCGTTTCTTGATGGACATGGAGCTCTGTTATTTTGCGGTTATTTCATTTTTTTTTGTAAAGTAAAGCCACACTTTCGACCGCAGACGCCCGCTATCCATGCTTGAGCTTGACTGACTCGCTCGGCTATGCTAACACTTCCGGCGGTGGGCGCTTCTTCGTTGGTGCTCAGCGGCTTCTTCTTCCGGTTCGGCGGACATATTTTTTCCGGTCGGCGGACTGGGTATTGTCACGCCAATTCGTGACAGTATCGAAAATAGGAATCGAAATTTAAACTTTTGAACGATTCCGGGAGAATCGGAAAGTTAGTCCCGGTTCCAATCGATACTCGATACCCAACCCTAATTATGAATGTGCCTGTTATTACATTATATATATACTTACAGCGTGTATATAAAAAGTTGCTGGAAGCTTTTGGATATTTTTTAGAGTTTTTTATAGGCGAAATAGAGTGCATCTCCATTACCTGCATTGTTAGCTGACTTTGCTAACGTTTATTTGCGAGTTACAATGAGTGATGGGCAGTAGTGCACAACAAGTAGCGACGCTATGCAGCTTAACTACAGTTCCCAGTAGCGTGGCGTTAGCTTCACTTCTTTTTGAACCCGTAGTGATTCCTGTAACTTAGCTATTTTTCGACCCATGTAGTGACATAGCGTCCATCAAACGCTACAAAGAGAGAAAATAGACTGCTAATCAAGTGCTGGGAAAAAAAACCTGTTGTTCTTTTAGATTATATTTAAAATTGAGTTTTTGTGGTATTGTTTTTACGTTTTCTAATTAATAAATAATTGTTTTATTTATTTTGACTCCAAAATCACTCAAAATCATTGTGATTATTATGTTTTGCCATAATTGTCCAGCCCTAGACGAGGTATTGGAAAGGACTTCATGATAAACTATGTATCACGGTACTTGAGTCACGATACAATAGTCTACTGCAATATTGTGACATGGAGTTTTACTGCGATTTTTACAAAGTTACTGAAAAATGTAAATTTAAACAGCTTAAAATAAATGTTTAAATATGTACACTAGATGCCAGTTATAATATATTGTACAAATTGTGTCAAAACCAAAGTAAATAAAATGATCATCGCAATTATACAGAAAGTGAATCACATTTTTTGCATTTAATATCTAAAAAAGTCCTCTACTTCTTAACTATAGACTTCTTTGAGATAGATATTATCTTTTTTAGTTTTGTGATGTTCACTATTTTGCCAAAAGTATTTGGCCACCCATCCAAATGATGAGAATCAGGTGTCCTAATCACTTGGCCCAGTGTATAAAATCAAGCACTTAGGCATGGAGACTGTTTCTACAAACATTTGTGAAAGAATGGGCCGCTCTCAGTGATTTCCAGCGTGGAACTGTCATAGGATGCCACCTGTGCAACAAATCCAGTCGTGAAATGTCCTCGCTCCTAAATATTCCAAAGTCAACTTTATTATAAGAAAAGTGAAGAGTATGGTATGGTGTCAGAGGTCTTGCTCGTGATTGGTTGAAAAGGTATCTTGGTGGCAGAGAACAGTATGTACATATGAACAATGTGGATTCAGATAAAAAAGATTATAACACTTGGAGTACCCCAAGGTTCTGTACTGGGACCAAAATTGTTTTTATTGTATATTAATGATGTCTGTAAAGTCTTTAAAAAACTCAACTGTCTTCTCTTTGCTGATGATACAAGCCTGTACTGTTCTGGGCAAGACCTTGGCCAGCTCCTAGAGATCGTAGAGAGTGAACTCCACATACTAAAGCAATGGTTTGATGCCAATAAACTATCAATCAACCTAAATAAAACAAAATATATAATTTTTGGAAATAAGAAAAATAACATACAGTGTCACATAAGAGTTGATGATCTGGAGATAGAAAGGGTGTATTCTACAACATTTTTGGGAATCTATATAGATGATAAATTAAATTGGAAACTGGACATAAATATTCCCAAGACAAAGATGGCAAAATGATTGCTATGTTACATAAAATTAAAAACTCTGTAAATCAAAAGGCTCTTAACATGTTATACAATTATTTTGTACTCCCATATCTTAATTATTGTGTTGAAATCTGGGGTAGCAATTACAAATCAAACATCAACTCTATGTTCTTACTTCAAAAGAAAGCCATTAGAATTGTAAATTATGCGGATTATCATGACCATACCAATGCTCTTTTCATTAAAGTAAAAACATTAAAACTGCACGATCTTGTTGACCTCAACACTGCTATTGTGACGTATAAAGCTCATAACCACATGCTGCCTGGGTGTCTACAGGAGAGGTTCAAACCTAGGGAGAGTCCCTATGACCTCAGAGGTTCAGTTGTCTTTTAGCAAGCAAACATAAGAAGGAGCTTAAAAAGTAGATGTTTCTGTCAGGGGGGTTCATCTGTGGAACAGCTTGGATGATTCCTTAAAATGTTCCAGTTCCATTCACACATTTAAAAAACACTTTAAGACCAATGTCTTGGAAAAATATATCACTCTTGAATCAACACTGTAGTTAATACTATGATCAATGTTAATTACAAACTAAACGTGGGATATAAATAATAATGGAAGTATAATAGTTTGTATATAGTATATAATTGGTACAAAGGTTTAACTAACACGTGTACAAGGATATTTCACATGTCTTTACTGTGTATATAATTGAACAGTGTTTATGTTGTGTACAAGGTGTATTTATAATATGTTGTGCAAAGGAAATTTCATATTTTTAGGAAACTCATCTTGTATTTGACATTGTTTATAGGGTTAGGCGCAATAAGTATTCAACTTCAGCCTAAACCCTTTCGGTCTGCAACATTTTCAATTTATGAATGTACAACTGTTTGTTTTTGTAAAGCTGTTTGTTAGATTTGTTGACCACTGACCGAATAAATAATAAACTAAACTAAACTAAACTAAGAGTTTGGGAACAACAGCAAGTCAGCCACCAAGTGGTAGGCCACGTAAACTGACAGAGAGGGGTCAGCTGATGCTGAAGCGCATAGTGCAAAGACTTTCTGCACAGTCAGTTGCTACAGAGCTCCAAACTTCATGTGACCTTCCAATTAGCCCACGTACAGTACGCAGAGAGCTTCATGGGTTGGGTTTCCATGGCCGATCAGCTTTATCTAAGCCATACATCACCAAGTCCAATGCAAAGCGTGGGATGCAGTGGTATAAAGCACGTCGCCACTGGACTCTAGAGCAGTGGAGACGCCTTCTCTGGACTGATGAGTCACACTTTTCCATCTGGCAATCTGATGGACCAGTCTGGGTTGGGAGGTTGCCAGGAGAACGCTACATTTCGGACTGCATTGTGCCGAGTGTGAAATTTGGTGGAGGAGGAATTATGGTGTGGGGTTGGTTTTTCGGGAGTTGGTGCTTGGCCCGTTAGTTCCGGTGAAAGGAACTTTGAATGCTCCAGGATACCAAACATTTTGGGACAATTCCATAGAATGGCACTTCAAGTTCATATGTGAGTAAAGGCAGGTGGCCAAATACTTTTTTTTACAATATAGTGTATTTCAATATTGTCGAAGCACATTTTTTCTACTTTCTGTGACTCTAGCTTAGCTTTTCTGAGTCTATGACAAGTCATGTAAACATTGATCCATCATTCTGGCAAGGCACTAAATGAATGGCCATGAAACACTACACACTAGGGTTGTCCCTATACCAATAATTTAGTACCGGTACCGGTGGTACTTTAACTTTAACTTAAATGTTTGGATACTTTTCCAAATAAATGTACACAGATAAGCCATGTAGCAGGTAAACCACATTTATTAAAGACAAAACACAAATTGTAGACATTTGTTACAAAATGTAGTCATTTCACTTGCATTAGTTGACTGCTAATTGGGCAGTTTTAACTGCACTAATATTTGGCATCAAGCCAAGCAGCTGTGTGCGCGTCTACGTATCTACATGTGCACAGCAGGGGAGCTGGTTAACTTATGAGAGTAGTATGTGTGTTTGTGAGAATGTCAACGTGTTGTCTGAGTGACGTCAGTGAGTGAGCGGGCGAGTAAAGAGAGAGCAGCAGGACAGGTGTAACAACTACATTATACCTGTCACTATTTAAACTCCTTGTGCAGATCTGAATGCTTATTATTTAAATGTTGACCTAAGTCTGAAGCAAAGGTGGTAATACTAATCACCACATTTGGCGAGGCGTGTTTTAAAGCAGCTGATGAGAGGGTAGTATGTGTGTGTGTGCACCTTTAAGAATGGCATTATGTGGGGTGAGTGAAGTGAGTAAGTGAGTGGGCAAGTAAGGAGAGGTAGTGGTAGCATGTGCAGGAGTGTTAATAGCATGGTGGATGTCCGGTTGTGACCTGTGGAAATAATAAATAAAGTGAGCAAGTTGTAACTAATCGACGGCCTCGTCCTTCCGACCAAAGAGCGGAGCTTTATGGACCCAGTGTTACCCCCGACAAAACATGGGCCCTGGGGGGAACGTCTCCCCTGCGCTCCTCGACCACGGTCTGGGAGCCGATATACTGTACAACTCTACTACACGTACAGTACATAAAAGAAAGTGTGTTTTTGTTGTTTGTGTCTTGCAGACGTCCAGCAGCTGATCGGTAATCCAGAAGAAGTTTCCACTCAGTTAGGGGGGAGCTCCACTTTAAAGCAGGAGACTCCACAACCACCCTGCATTAAAAAGGAAGAGGAGGAACTCTGCATCACTCAGGAGGGAGAGTGTCTTCTAGGACGAGAGGAAGCTGATTACACCAAGTTTCCACTGAGTATTCTCTCTGTGAAGACTGAAGATGATGAAGAGAAACCACAAGTAGACAACCTCTTAGCTCCACTATCAGATAGTGAGGCTGAAGACGAGGTTGAAGAACCTTTGAGCAGCGATAAAGACTGTGAAGGTGATATGAGGACTCACACTGACAACAAACACTCTGAGTGCTCTTCAACGAGGAGAGGTAAAACATGTTTGAGCTGCTCAGTTTGTGCTGAAAGTTTTACTAAAAAGTGCCATTTGACTCAACACATGAGAAGACACACAGGTGAAAAATCATTTAGTTGTTCAGTTTGTGGCGTAAGCTTTTCACAAAATAGCCATTTGACTCGACACATGAGAACACACACAGGAGAAAAACCATTTAATTGTTCAGTTTGTGGCGTGAGCTTTTCTCAAAATAGCCATTTGACTGCACACATGAGAACACACACAGGAGAAAAACCATTTAACTGTTCAGTTTGTGGCAAAAGCTTTTCTGTTAAGAGGAATTTGACTGAACACATGAGAAGACACACAGGAGAAAAAACATTTAGTTGTTCAGTTTGTGGCAAAAGTTTTTGTGGTAAGAGCAATTTGACTCAACACATGACAACACACACAGGAGAAAAAACATTTAGTTGTTCAGTTTGTGGCAAAAGTTTTTGTGGTAAGAGCAATTTGACTCAACACATGACAACACACACAGGAGAAAAAACATTTAGTTGTTCAGTTTGTGGGAAAAGCTTTTCTAAAAATAGCAAATTGACTCAACACATGAGAACACACACAGGAGAAAAAACATTTAATTGTTCAGTTTGTGATGTAAGCTTTTCTCAAAATAGCCATTTGACTCGACACATGAGAACACACACAGGAGAAAAACCATTTAATTGTTCCTTTTGTAGCAATAGCTATTCAGTTAAGAGGAATTTGATTGAACACATGACAACACACACAGGAGAAAAAACATGTAATTGTTCAGTTTGTGGCAAAAGCTTCTCTGTTAAGAGGAATTTGACTGAACACATGAGAAGACACACAGGAGAAAAAACATTTAGTTGTTCAGTTTGTGGCAAAAGTTTTTTTGGTAAGTGCAATTTGACTCAACACATGAAAACACACACAGGAGAAAAAACATTTAGTTGTTTAGTTTGTGGCAAAAGCTTTTCTGTTAAGAGGAATTTTACCGAACACATGAGAACACACACAGGAGACAAAACATGTACTTGTACGGTTTGTGGCAAAAGCTTTTCTGTTAAGAGGAATTTGACTGAACACATGAGAACACACACAGGTGAAAAACCATTTAGTTGTTCAGTTTGTGGCAAAAGCTTTTCTGTTAAGAGCACTTTGCTTGAACACATGAGAACGCACACGGGTGAAAAACCATATAAGTGTTCCATTTGTGGCAAAAGCTTTCCATATAATAGCTCTTTGTGTCGACACATGAGAACACACCCTGGAGAAAAAAACATTTAGTTGTTCCGTGTGCTGTAAAAGGTTCCCACATAATGCAGACGAAGTAAAACACATAAGATCACACAAGGGAAAATAACCAATTAGCTGTTTAGTTTGTGGTATGTTGCTCATATGTGGTGACATCCACCCTACCCAGGACCTCCTCACTGCTTCTTTCACAAATATCTGAGGTATTCATACAAACTTGGCTTATTTGGAGCATAATCTTATCTACTCATGACCCCATGTCTTCTCTGTATCTGAAACCTTCCTGAACAGTAAGATAAATGATGCTTCAAGTGCTTGGTTACTCCTTCTTCAGTCCAGGGACCTGGGGCCTCATGTGTCAAGTTTGTGCACGCTCAAAATCCTGCACTACACCCTTTTTCACTGCATAACTAACTGCCAACTTTTACTCCTCAGACTGATTGATTGATGTGCAAATCAGAGACATATGAACAATTAACCCCCAACACCCACAACCCAACCCCCACCTCCCTCGACATTCGGGCATAACAGGTTCAATCCGGCCCCCGAGATGAGTTTGCGAAGCGTAAAATTCAGCTGCATTTTTTAATGAAAGAAACTGCTGTTCTAATTGTGTCCACTGGATGTCGCAATAGCAATTCTGTTAGGCAAGCATTGATACCGGGGCGAGCAAGTATACCAAGCAAGAGGTACACGGTAAAGCGGGGCTGTGACTCCTCCCCCTCCACCCAACGTAAAACAGGAGTAAAATAAGCAATCAGTAACCCCACTTAAAATGCAGCATGAGACACTGCACACTGATGTAGTTCTGTGAAAATGATTGTCTTCTGTGCAAATGTAAAGAAAGTGAACAGTGTGTGATTTACTGCAATACTGTCAGTCTTTTAACTTTTTATTTGTGCTTTGTTGAAATTGTTCACACTTTGCACTGCTTTTATTTTCCTATCAATACACATTATGTCTAGAAGACAGGAAGTAACTCAACACTCTTGAATAGTTTCTACCTCAGTTTGTATGGTTTGTTGAGTTAGCACAGGATTAATATGTGGAAATGACAAATGAGGTAGTTGATACATAGAATAGTTTTTATTCATGCTTTATTTAGTTTTTTGTTCAATCCTAGATGGGTTGTGACTTAAAGTTTAATTGCTTTGTAGAAACACTGAGATTAAGTCTAAGTTAATTGTGTTCTTTAAGGTGTTTTTGAAAATGCACCATTTTTTTCCTTCTAAATGTTTAACTAACTTGAAGTGTTTTGTCAAGATGATTATTTGTGATATGTACATTTTCAGAATGTGCTTCTATTTTGTGCCAAAGTAAAACAAAGAAAACAATCTGAAGTTGTCATAGTCGTATTTTTAAGTTATCATGCCATGATTTTACCCGTCCCGCCCACGTGGAAATAGATTTTCCTCCATGCGGCCCCTGAGCTAAAATGAGTTTGACACCCCTGCTGTAATGTGACTCATGTGAGCAGGTTACTGTATAAACACATTTTGTTATAAGTTATAAAAATGTGTTCAGTTCTCAGAGACACATCAATGTCAGGCTGACAATCGCTCTTCCGCTTTCTCCAAACACGAGAACAAAGCAGCTCCTACTGACTTGTGATTGGTCAGACCGTGCCCATCTTAATCACATGGCTAATTTCAATATAATAAATTGCGATGTAACACAATTGAATATCTTACATTCTCAGACAGTAATGTGTTTATATAAGTTTAGATTGTGTCCAATCAATCAAGCAATGTTTATTTATATAGCCCTAAATCACAAGTGTCTCAAAGGGCTGCACAAGCCACAACGACATCCTCGGTTCAGAGCCCACATAAGGGCAAGGAAAAACTCACAACCCAGTGGGATGTCAATGTGAATGACTATGAGAAACCTTGGAGAGGACCACAGATGTGGGTGACCCCCCGCCCCCATCTAGGGGAGACCGGATGCAATGGACGTCGAGTGGGTCTGACATAATAGTGTGAGAGTCCAGTCTATAGTGGATAATAGTGTGAGAGTCCAGTCTATAGTGGATCTTTAATCTCTTTTCTAATGAGTTCGATTTTCTTATTAAAGAAATTCATAAAGTCATCTGCCGAGTGGGTGGCGTTACTGGGAGGAGTTCCTTGTTGGGTTAGCGATGCTACTGTACTGAACACATATTTAGTATCATTTTTGTTGAGGCGGATGAGATTTGAGTAGTATTTAGCTTTAGCTAAGGTAAGCATGCATTTATATATTATTAAAGGCCTACTGAAACCCACTACTACCGACCACGCAGTCTGATAGTTTATATATTAATGATGAAATCTTAACATTGCAACACATGCCAATACGGCCGGGTTAACTTATAAAGTGCAATTTTAAACTTCCCAGGAAACTTCCGCTTGAAAACGTCGCGGTATGATGACGTATGCGTGTGACGTCACGAGGGCAAGGGAAGTGTTTGGACCCAATTCAAATACCTCTGTTTTCTTCGACAAAATTCCACAGTATTCTGGACATCTGTGTTGGTGAATCTTTTGCAATATGTTTAATGGACAATGGAGACTGCAAATAAGAAAGTTGTAGGTGCGATCGGTGGAGCGGCGGACTACAGCAACACCAACACCAGGAGGTTGTGTTGTGTTTTGAGCAGTATAGCAGACGCACTACAGTGAGTATGCCCGCCGCCGCATCTAAGTTAGCTTCTGTTTTTTTAGCTTCGCCAAGCTGAATATTATTAATCGTGTATTTACATGTTCATGGTTTAATAGTATTTTTGATCTTCTGTCTATCCATCCAGTCAGGGTTTTTTTTAATTTAGTTTCTATCTGCATTTGAGACTGCTATGCTATCACGTTGGCTACGTAGCTAGGTTAGCTTCTATTTTTTTAGCTTCGAAAAGCTGAATATTATTAATCGTGTATTTACATGTTCATGGTTTAATAGTATTTTTGATCTTCTGTCTATCCATCCAGTCAGGGTTTTTTTTAATTTAGTTTCTATCTGCATTTGAGACTGCTATGCTATCATGTTGGCTACATAGCTAGGTTAGCTTCTATTTTTTTTAGCTTCGAAAAGCTGAATATTATTAATCGTGTATTTACATGTTCATGGTTTAATAGTATTTTTGATGTTCTGTCTATCCATCCAGTCAGGGTTTTTTTTTATTTAGTTTCTATCTGCATTTGAGACTGATGCTATCACGTTGGCTACGTTGCTAGGTTAGCTTCTATTTTTTTAGCTTCGCAAAGCTGAATATTATTAATCGTGTATTTAGTCAAAGTCAAAGTCAAAGTCAGCTTTATTGTCAAACAACTGTTTGTACAGGACATACAGGTGGACGAAATTACGTTCCTCTCACAACCACGGTGTCTATAAATATAAAGTGTAAAAGAAGAATAAAAAAGACAACAATTTAAACAGTCGCATGAGGGGGGGGAAAAATATACAGGGGAAGAAGATATTACCAGAATATCTATAATATCTATCTATTGTATATACAGTATTGCAACGTAAGTATTCAAGTATTCAGATGGGAGTGCAAAGTGCAATGTAAACAGTGTAAACAGTTAAAACAGTTAGCAGCATTTTGAGTCCGGAGTAAAGTGGCTAAGTGATAGATGGTGTGTGTGTGTGTGTGTGTGTGTGTGTGTGTGTGGGTGAGTGGGGGGGGGGGGTGTAGTGTCTCAGTTCACAGTTCAGTTCAGATTGCAGGGCAGAGTGAGAAGGGGGGGGGGGGCCGGGAGAGAGTTCAGCTTCCTGACAGCCTGATGGATGAAGCTGTCTCTCAGCCTACAGCTTCGAGCTCGGAGGCTTCTCAGTCGTCTGCCGGATGGCAGCAGTCTGAAGAAGCCGTGTGAGGGGTGTGTGATGTCGCCTGCCACGCGGAGTGCTTTGCGTGACAGGCGTGTGTTGTAAATGTCCTGGAGGGAGGGGAGGGGGGCACCGACGATCTTCTCAGCTGCCCTAACTGTGCGCTGCAGCGTCCTGCGGCAGGACGCCGTGCAGCCTCCGTACCACACAGTTATGCAGCTGGTCAGGATGCTCTCAATGACGCCCCGGTAGAAGGAGTGCATGATGGAGGCTGAGGCTTTTGCTCTTCGCAGTTTGCGGAGGAAGTAGAGGCGCTGTTGAGCCCTCTTGGCCAGTGATGCAGTGTTGGTTTTCCAGGAGAGGTCATCTGTGATGTGCACACCCAGGTATTTGGTGCTGCTCACTCTCTCCACCACCGCACCGTTGATGGTCAGAGGAGGGTGCTGGGTGTGCGCTCTCCTGAAGTCCACAACAATCTCCCTTGTTTTCTCTACATTGAGAGAGAGATTGTTGTCACCGCACCATGTGGCCAGTTGGCTCACCTCGTCTCTGTAGCCGGTCTCATCGTTATTGTGGATGAGACCTACCACAGTTGTGTCGTCCGCAAACTTGACGAAGAGGTTGGTGCTGTGCTTCGGCGTGCAGTCGTGGGTCAGCAGGGTGAAGAGAAGGGGGCTCAGCACACATCCTTGAGGGGCCCCTGTGTTCATGATGATGGTGCTGGATGTGTCCCTGCCGACCCGGACTGCCTGTGGTCTCCCAGTCAGGAAGTCCAGCAGCCAGTTGCACAGCGACATGTTCAGCCCCAGCCGGTCCAGTTTGTGAATCAGCTGCTGTGGGATGATGGTGTTAAATGCTGAACTGAAGTCTATGAACAGCATCCTGGCGTAGGAGTCTTTAGTGTCCAGGTGGGTGAGAGCTGAGTGGAGGGCTGTGGAGATTGCATCATCGGTCGATCTGTTGGCCCGATATGCAAACTGGTAGGGGTCCAGGGTGGGGGGGAGGATGGACTTGATGTGCTGCAAGACTAGCCGTTCGAAGCACTTCGTGATGATGGGCGTCAGTGCAACGGGACGGTAATCGTTGTAGCTGGATGGGGAAGCCTTCTTGGGAACCGGGATGATGGTGGTGGCTTTGAGGCACGTGGGAACAGCAGCTTGGCTCAGGGAGGTGTTGAAGATGTCCGTGAAGACATCTGTGAGCTCCGCTGCACAGTCTCTCAGCACACGACCAGGTATGTTGTCCGGGCCTCCAGCTTTGCGTGCGTTGACTCTGGAGAGGGAACGCCTCACGCTGGCCGAAGACAGGGACAGCACCTGGTCATCCGGAGGGGGTGGAGTCTTCCGTGCAGGCGTGCTGTTTTTTGCCTCAAAGCGTCCAAAGAACTCGTTCAGGCTGTTCAGCAGAGCGGTGTCACTGTCACAGGTCTGTGGTCGGGGTTTATAGTCCGTGATGGTCTGGATCCCCCGCCACAGGCTCCTGGTGTCTCTGCTGTCACTGAAGCGGTGGGCTATCCTGCTGCCGTACTGCCTCTTAGCATCTCTGATGCCACGGTTCAGGTTGGCCCTGGCTGTTCTCAGGCCAGCCTCATCTCCTGCTCTGAAGGCAGCGTTCCGGGCTCTCAGCAACCTATGGACTTCCCCCGTCAGCCATGGTTTCTGATTTTCCCGTACCGTGATGGTCCTGGTCTCTGTGACATCATCGATGCATTTAGTGATGTATGCAGTGACAGTCTCTGTATATTCCTGTATGTCGATGTGGTGGTTGTAGGTGGCTGCCTGCTTGAAAATGTCCCAGTCTGTGGTGTCAAAACAGTCCTGCAGAGCAGAGGAGGCATCCACTGGCCACACCCTCACTTGCTTCTGAACTGGTCTGGTGACTTTAGCCCTCGGCCTGTATGCTGGCATTAGCATGACAGTGAGGTGGTCAGAAGCACCCAGGTGGGGGAGGGGTGACGCCTTGTAAGCTCCTCTCTGAGTGGTGAAGACCATGTCCAGTGTGTTATTACCTCTTGTAGGAAAGTCAATGTGTTGATGTAGCTGTGGACACACTGACTTGAGGTTAGCCTGGTTGAAATCACCAGCCACGATGAGGAAGCCGTCTGGATGGGCTGTCTGGTGTTCGGTGATGGCACAGTTCAGTTCAGATAGTGCCCTGTCTCTGTCCTTGTTGTTAGAGCAGGGGGGAATATAAACAGCAGCTAGTAGAATGGCTGTAAACTCCCTCGGTAGGTGGAAAGGCCGACACTTTAAAAACATGAACTCCACCAGGGCTGAGCAGTGCTTCTGTGTAACAACAGTGTCCTTACACCATGCATCACTGATGTAAACACAGACCCCGCCACCGCGGGTCTTACCTCCTGCAGTGAGGGCCCTGTCTGCCCGATAGCATGTTAGCTGGTCGAGCTGGATGGCGGAGTCCGGGATGCCGTCGTGGAGCCACGTTTCAGTGAACACAAAAGCACAACACTCTCTCACCGTCTTCTGTGTGGATCGGATGAGCTGTATGTGGTCCCGTTTGTTGTCCAGGGAGCGTACGTTGGCTAGGAGGATGGATGGAATAGCCGGCTTGTTTGGGCTAGCCGCTAGCCTGGCTCGGATACCTCCGCGCTTGCCGCGCTTCCGCCTTCTCGCACACCGCTTGCGGCGCCTCCTCTGCGGGCACGGAGCAGCTGTGGGGGTCGGTGTTGTGGTGGGCCGCCGGAGTAATCCGAGGCTTCGTAGCACCTCGACGTCCGCCGGGTTTAAGTCCTTAACTCCGGTGCTGCCTATGGCGAGCAGTCCCTCACGGCTGTATGTTTGCCGTGGGGCAGAAAAACGCGACGAACACTTACACACACGAGACGAAAAAACACACGTAAAACAAGAAAACACCGCATTATCAGGAGAGAGAGTGGTCGCTGCATGTACACGCGCCGCCATCTTGGATGGTACATGTTCATGGTTTAATAGTATTTTTGATCTTCTGTCCATCCATCCAGTCAGGTTTTTTTTAATTTAGTTTCTATCTGCATTTGAGACTGATGCTATCACGTTGGCTACGTAGCTAGGTTAGCTTCTATCTTTTTTAGCTTCGCAAAGCTGAACATTATTAATCGTGTATTTACATGTTCAGTCACTGTGAATGTCCATTTCGCGTTCTTGACTCTCATTTTCAAGAGGATATAGTATCTGAGATGGTTTAAAATACAAATCTGTGATCCACAATAGAAAAAGGAGAGAGTGTGGAATCCAATGAGCCAGCTTGTACCTAAGTTACGGTCAGAGCGAAAAAAGATACGTCCATCACTGCCTCTCAAGTCCTTCACTGTAACGTTCCTCATCTACGAATCTTTCATCCTCGCTCAAATTAATGGGGTAATCATCACTTTCTCGGTCCGAATCTCTTTCGCTCCATTGTAAACAATGGGGAATTGTGAGGAATACTAGCTCCTGTGACGTCACGCTACTTCCGGTACAGGCAAGGCTTTTTTTTATCAGCGAGCAAAAGTTGCGAACTTTATCGTCGATTTTCTCTACTCAATCCTTTCAGCAAAAATATGGCAATATCGCGAAATGATCAAGTATGACACATAGAATGGATCTGCTATTCCCGTTTAAATAAAAAAAATTCATTTCAATAGGCCTTTAAACTATCACTCCATGCTTGATGGAAAACCTCAAGTTTAGTTGCGCGCCATTTGCGTTCCAGCTTTCTACATGATAGTTTAGGAGCTCTAGTTTCTTCCATAAACCATGGGGTACGCCTTTTAGGGGCCCTTTTTAGCTTTAGCGGTGCTATACTATCAATGGTTTCGCGCAGGGCGTCATCAAAGTTGTTAGTGAGGTTATCAATATGTTCACACAATATGTTCAATATGTATCAATATGAGGTTATGATGTTTGTAATGAGGAAAGACGTTAATGTGTCTTGTTTTCATGTTTGCATTTAAGATAGTTGACATTTAGCATGATAGCTGTTAACTTGCGATTAACATGCACCTGGGGATAGGTTGATTGGCAACACTAAATGGAATGGTGAATGTGAGTGTGAATGTTGTTTGTCTATCTGTGTTGGCCCTGCGATGAGGTGGCGACTTGTCCAGGGTGTAACCTGCCTTCCGCCCATGTGCAGCTGAGATAGTCTCCAGCACTCCCCGCTACCCCGAAAGGGACAAGCGGTAGAAATTGGATGGGATGGATGGATATAGATGTTAAGTGCCTAAGATGGTAGTTATTGATTAGCAGTGTGATGAGGGCTTTCTGCTGGTGAGTGATTAGCACTACAGTTAGAGCCACCTATCGCTAGGTAGAAATGAGCAGTTTCACCAACATTTTTATGTGAAACCATATTACTAACTGTCTGGTGTTTTACAGGATTCATGGAAGTTTATTGTCATACCAGCACACGATACACATGAGATGGCACACAATTTAGTAGCACGTGAACAATAGGATTGGTCCTGGTGGAGATCTACACTCTTAGTGCTTTTCTTCTTTATTCAGAGTAATCATTTGACTTTCTAAAGGTTTTTAACTAAAACAACTAAGTGGGTTGAAAAATATTTCTGTGTTTCTTGTAGTATTTAAAATGTAGGTGATTTTTGTCTTCGATGTTTGCCCTTTTTCTGGTTTGAATAACAGCCATCGAAAAAGTCTGTGCACGTGCTTGTATATATATATATTTTTATTTTCAAAGAGTCGTTGTTGATTATTTGATGTTAGATACAAGATTAAAATGCTTTTATTTTGAAAAATAACTGCTGTGGTGTGGGAAACGGAAGTTGCTGGCTTATAGCGCATGCGCAAATGTACGTAAAGCGAAGCAAAAAGACGAAGACTGCATGCTATGGTTGTTCGGAGATTCTTTGAATTCACGATCTTAAAGTCAAATATCAACAAATATCTCAATTCATATTTTCCAAAGTAACGAAACGTGCATGGAGTTTGGAGTGATATCTGAAGTGAAGATTGAAGACGTGATAGAAGATGGACGACTACTGCTATGCTAAGATGGCGACGTCCGCTAAAAGAGAACATGAAAGAGAATCAGCGCCACCAACTTCCAGCAAATCACCAACGGAGATAAAGACGAAAGATGAAGGTGAGTGACTTGAAGTTTTGTCATTTGAAAACTATTTGAATTCCAAGCCCTTAAAATAGAAATTAGCCGACCTTGTTGAAGAATGTAAAGAAAGAGCCGCCATGATTGTTAGCTTGAAGAATTTGAGTTTGAGTTTATTTCGAACATGCAAGCATACAACATGGTACATCACAATTTCCAGTTTCTCTTTTCAACATGTTCGAAAAGGAGTAGGAAGAAGCAGAGCTTATTTAATCCTACCCCTTTTCTATACATAACAGTTGCTAAAACTTTTTGTTCACTTCCTGTTCACTTTGTAGTTCAGGTTCTTCATCACGTACACAGCTACTCCTCCTCTATTTGTGTTGGTTCTGTTGATGTAGTTTAGTTCATATTCTTCCAGATCAAAATCTATTCCTTTTTTTATCATCAATCCATGTTTCTGTGACAGCAATCACCTTGAAGGGTTCGTTGATGTGTTCCAAAAAGTTCTTAATGTTGTTGTAGTTTGCATACAAGCTTCTGCTATTAAAATGAATAATTGACAATTTGTTATCACATTTATTGTTGCTATTATATTGATCATCTGTATAATAAAAACAATTACTGATGTGGGAGAAAAATGTTGTATCTGGATCTATATCATTTTCCAAATCCTGGTTTTTGTGATCTTTGTTGCAGACATTTTTTTAGTTCCATATTTTCTTGTTCAACAATCTTTGATGTTGTTTCAATAATCTCTATAAGTGTAGATGGATGCGATCCTGAATGTATGTCCTCTTGTTTAGTCGTCCCTTGGAACATACTCGTGTCCATGCTGAATTTAGGTGCTTGTTTTCTGTCAGAGTCCATTATCATCGTTGTTGTGGTAGCTGTGTAAACTTGAAAAATTGTCCAGGTCTTTGATGTCATGGACAACAATTACTCTTGCTTCTGGACCTCCATTCAGCTTGATGTAGATTTTACAGTTGGTGCTCCAAGTTCCCTGAAATGTTCCCTGCTTTCTCAAGTCGCGTGCTTTCTTGGCGATTCCAGCATTGCGTTTTGTGAGATGCTCATCCATGTACACATTTGTTCCCTTCAGCTTCTTTCCCTGTCTCAGCAATGCCATTTTAGACTTTCTGTTTACGAGTTTCACGAGCACGACTGGAGTGGCGTTGTTGTTTCTTCCGTTCAGTGGGATGCATGTTTTGATGGTATTAATGTCAATTTCAATTTCTTTTGATTGCAGAAAGTTGACCACTTGCTGTTCTGCTGAGACCATATCCATTTCATCTGGTTCACCTTCATTATTCACAGCTTTCGCATAGGATCTTGGTTTAATTCGGTGCCCTGTCACGATGATATCATTCATTCGTTTATCCTGATCCATTTCATCTATGATATTCCTCAGCATGTTGTTGTCTTCTTGAAGGGTCTTCATTTGTTTGCTCATTTCAGTGGCTTCATTATTTCTGGAGTTGTTCTCTTTTTTCATTTCTTTAATTTCTTCTTTAATTTCTTTTATATCATCTTTCCATCCATCCATCATTTCTTTCCATTTTTCTATAATTTCTTCTTTAAATTCCTGGAGTATTTTTTGTAGTATCCCTTCTTGATTCCCATCATGTTCTGTATCAGTCTTTCCTTTAGCTTTTGGCATTGCGGCAGTCGCTGACGGCAGTTGCTTCTTTAGCGACTTGCGGCACTTTTAACTTGTTTTTTCAACAATTTCGTACCTTGCGCCGTTCAGAGATCAATTTGAGGTGTCAGCCTGTCAACTTATATCACTCTGCGACGTCTGAATCACTTTAAAGCAGCTGTAAACTCGCCGTAGCTTTTGATTGCATCAAGGCCATTCGAGGGAGTCAAATCGTAGATTAAGATGTTGTTTTCCTTCGAGCAGTCAAAACAATGGTCCGTGCTGGCTCTCTCAGCTAGGCTAACGGCTCTTCCAACTCGCCTTATTTCAGCGTATCCGTGCCTCTCAACTGACCAAAATGAGATCGAAGATGCAGGGTGACTCTCCTGTGGCTGTGATCGCAGTGGCAGTGGAGTTCACATCAGAGGAGATGAAAGAATGCAAAAGTCAAATTTAGAAACTAAAAGCAAAACAACAACTCTGTTAGGCTCGTTTGGTGTGTTTTTATATTCATCATGTCGTGGTTTTGAGGTAAGGTGAGTATTTAGTCACATTTAACAACGTCTCTGTACAGTTTGTCGTGTCGTCAAGTAACAGAAAAGAATGGACGTGTTCAAGTCGCGAGCAACGACTCGTTAGCAGCGTGTTTTGAAGACTAGCCTACAGTTGTTTGGTCGATGTCTGAATTTTTTCATCAAAACAGAAGAGTTCCTCATTTATGAATTGTATTTCCTTGTTCTTAGTAGATAAAGGGAACTGCGAAAAATGTCAATATTGGCTTTATTTTAACAGAACATCTTACACTACATTAAACACTCACAGTCAAAGAACAATTTTACAAGGTTCAAATATAAATTAAAGGGCATTAAACACATAGGGCTCAAAGAAAAATGTACAATTTTCCATATTACATATAGTCTGCTATAATCAAGGATTAGATTAGAATAGAACATCAAGTTTTACTGACATTATATTAAATTATTCATGATTTGAGGTTGCCACTCCTGGTCCGTGCTTTAAGAAAAATAAAATGTTTAATTATTAATTAAGTACTAAAAACCAAAATATGGATAAATGTACACAGATAAGCCATGTAGCAGGTAAAACACATTTATTAAAGACAAAACACAAATTGTAGGAATTTGTTACAAAATGTAGTCATTTCACTTGCATTAGTTGACTGCTAATTGGGCAGTTTTAACTGTGCTAATATTTGGCATCAAGCCAAGCAGCTGTGTGCGCGTCTACGTATCTAAATGTGCACGGAAGGGGAGCTGGTTAACTTATGAGAGTAGTATGTGTGTTTGTGAGAATGTCAACGTGTTGTCTGAGTGATGTCAGTGAGTGAGCGGGCGAGTAAAGAGAGAGCAGCAGGACAGGTGTAACAACTACATTATACCTGTCACTATTTAAACTCCTTGTGCAGATCTGAATGCTTATTATTTAAAGTTAAAGTACCAATGATTGTCACACACACACTAGGTGTGGCGAAATTATTCTCTGCATTTGACCCATTACCCTTGATTACCCCCTGGGAGGTGAGGGGAGCAGTGAGCAGTAGCGGTGGCCGTGCCCGGGAATCATTTTTGGTGATTTAACCCCCAATTCCAACCCTTAATGCTGAGTGCCCAGCAGGGAAGGTCATTGGTCCCATTTTTATAGTCTTTGGTATGACTTAAATTTTGACCTAAGTCTGAAGCAAAGGTGGTAATACTAATCACCACATTTGGCAAGGCGTGTTTTAAAGCAGCTGTTGTGAGAGTAGCGTGTGTGTGTGTGCACCTTTAAGAGTGGCAGTATGTGGGGTGAGTGACGTGAGTAAGTGAGTGGGCAAGTAAGGAGAGGTAGTGGTAGCATGTGCAGGAGTGTTAATAGCATGGTGGATGTCCGGTTGTGCCCTGTGGAAATAATAAATAAAGTGAGCAAGTTGTAACTAATCGACGGCCTCGTCCTTCCGACCAAAGAGCGGAGCTTTATGGACCCAGTGTTACCCCCGACAAAACATGGGCCCTGGAGGGAACGTCTCCCCTGCGCTCCTCGACCACGGTCTGGGAGCCCACAAACAGGAAAGGTGTAAAGCAACCCTTGCAGAGCGGCGCCTTCCTGTTTAAAGTGTCACTTTTATTGTTAGTTTAGAAACCCAAATACCTCCATATTGCACTTCACACACCCTCTTTATTAACCAGTAGAATTGTTGTTTGTTGCCTTTCTTCCTCTCCACCATGTTATTGCTTGTATGCACTTTGTGTGTGCGTTTTGACACACTCAACATCATGCGCCTCGGCTCTGTAGTCACCGCCACACAGCAGCATTCAGGTGAAAGAACGGTACTGGTACTTTTCAAAGGTGGTATAGTACCGATTTCAATTGATTAGTACCACAATACTTTATTAGTAGCAGTATACTGTACAACCCTACTACACACACATACAGTACATAGAAGAAAGTGTGTTTTGTTGTTTGTGTCTTGCAGACGTCCAGCAGCTGATCGGTAATCCAGAAGAAGTTTCCCCTCAGTTAGGGGGGAGCTCCACTTTGAAGCAGGAGACTCCACAACCACCCTGCATTAAAAAGGAAGAGGAGGAACTCTTCATCACTCAGGAGGGAGAGTGTCTTCTAGGACGAGAGGAAGCTGATTACACCAAGTTTCCACTGAGTATTCTCTCTGTGAAGATTGAAGATGATGAAGAGAAACCACAAGTAGACAACCTCTTAGCTCCACTATCAGATAGTGAGGCTGAAGACGAGGTTGAAGAACCTTTGAGCAGCGATACAGACTGTGAAGGGGATATGAGGACTCACACTGACAACAAACACTCTGAATGCTCTACAAAGAAGAGATGTAAAACATGTTTGAGCTGCTCCGTTTGTGCTAGAAGGTTTAATAACAAGAGCCTTTTGACTCGACACATGACAACACACACAGGTGAAAAACCATTCAATTGTTCAGTTTGTGGCAAAAACTTTCCTCTAAATTTTCGTTTGACTGAACACATGAGAATACACACAGGAGAAAAAACATTTTACTGTTCAATTTGTGGTAAAAACTATTTTGGTAAGAGCCGTTTGACTCGACACATGAGAACACACACAGGTGAAAAACCATTCCGTTGTTCAGTTTGTGGCAAAAGCTTTTCTCAAAGTTCTGATTTGACTGAACACATGAGAACACACACAGGTGAAAAACCATTTAGTTGTTCAGTTTGTGGCAAAAGCTTTTCTGTTAAGAGCAATGTGATTGAACACATGAGAACGCACACAGGTGAAAAACCATATAAGTGTTCAATTTGTGGCAAAAGCTTTTCTGTTAGGAGTAAATTGACTCGACACATGAGAACACACACTGGAGAAAAAACATTGAGTTGTTCAGTGTGCTGTAAAAAGTTCTCACGTAATGCAGATGCAGTAAAACACATAAGAACACACAAGGGAACATAACCAATTAGCTGTTTAGTTTGTGGTATGTTGCTCATATGTGGTGACATCCACCCTACCCAGGACCTCCTCACTGCTTCTTTCACAAATATCTGAAGTATTCATACAAACTTGGATTATTTGGAGCATAATCTTATCTACCCCATGTCTTCTCTGTATCTGAAACCTTCCTGAACAGTAAGATAGATGATGCTTCAAGTGCTTGGTTACTCCTTCTTCAGTCCAGGGACCTGGGGCCTCATGTGTCAAGTTTTTGCACGCTCAAAAACCTGCACTACACCCTTTTTCACGGCATAACAAGCTGCCAACTTTTACTCCTCAGACTGATTGATTGATGTGCAAATCAGAGACATATGAACAATTAACACCCACAACCCAACCCCCACCTCCCTCGACATTCGGGCATAACAGGTTCAATCCGGCCCGCGAGATGAGTTTGCAAAGTGTAAAATTCAGCTGCATTTTTTAATGAAAGAAACTGCTGTTCTAATTGTGTCCACTGGATGTCGCAATAGCAATTCTGTTAGACAAGCAAATAGTTTATACCGGGGCGAGCAAGTATACCAAGCAAGAGGTAGACGGTAAAGCGGGGCTGTGACTCCTCCCCCTCCACCCAACGTAAAACAGGAGTAAAATAAGCAATCAGTAACCCCACTTAAAATGCAGCATGAGACACTGCACACTGATATAGTTCTGTGAAAATGATTGTCTTCTGTGCAAATGTAAAGAAAGTGAACAGTGTGTGATTTACTGTCAGTCTTTTAACTTTTTATTTGTGCTTTGTTGAAATTGTTCACACTTTGCACTGCTTTTATTTTTCTATCAATACACATTATGTCTAGAAGACAGGACGTAACTCAACACTCTTGAATAGTTTCTACCTCGGTTTGTATGGTTTGTTGAGTTAGCACAGGATTAATATGTGGAAATGACAAATGAGGTAGTTGATACGTAGAATAGTTTTTATTCATGCTTTATTTTGTTTTTTGTTCAATCCTGTGTGGGTTGTGACTTAAAGTTTAATTGCTATGTAGAAACACTGAGATTAAATCTAAGTTAATTGTGTTCTTTAAGGTGTTTTTGAAAATGCACCATTTTTTTCCTTCCAAATGTTTAACTAACTTGAAGTGTTTTGTCAAGAGGATTATTTGTGATATGTACATTTTCAGAATGTGCTTGTTCTATTTTGGGCCAAAGTAAAACAAAGAAAACAATCTGAAGTTGTCATAGTCGTATTTTTAAGTTATCATGCCATGATTTTACCCGTCCCGCCCACGTGGAAATAGATTTTCCTCTATGCGGCCCCTGAGCTAAAATGAGTTTGACACCCCTGCTGTAATGTGACTCATGTGAGCAGGTTACTGTATAAACACATTTTGTTATAAGTTATAAAAATGTGTTCAGTTCTCAGAGACACATCAATGTCAGGCTGACAATCGCTCTTCCGCTTTCTCCAAACACGAGAACAAAGCAGCTCCTACTGACTTGTGATTGGTCAGACCGTGCCCATCTTAATCACATGGCTAATTTCAATATAATAAATTGTGATGTAACACAATTGAATATCTTATATGCTCAGACAGTAATGTGTTTATGTAAGTTTAGATTGGGTCCAATCAATCAATGTTTATTTATATAGCCCTAAATCACAAGTGTCTCAAAGGGCTGCACAAGCCACAACGACATCCTCGGTTCAGAGCCCACATAAGGGCAAAGAAAAACTCAAAACCCTGTGGGATGTCAATGTGAATGACTATGAGAAACCTTGGAGAGGACCACAGATGTGGGTGACCCCCCCCCCGCCCCCATCTACGGGAGATTGGATGCAATGGACGTCGAGTGGGTCTGACATAATAGTGTGAGAGTCCAGTCCATAGTGGATCTAACATAATAGTGAGAGTCCAGTCCATAGTGGGGCCAGCAGGAGACCATCCCGAGCGGAGACGGGTCAGCAGCGCAGAGATGTCCCCAACCGATGCACAGACGAGCGGTCCACCCCGGGTCCCGACTCTGGACAGCCAGCACTTCATCCATGGCCACTGGACCTTTGCCCCCCTCTCCATTGTGGAGGGGGGGGGGGGGGGGGCAAAGGAGAAAAGAAAAGAAATGGCAGATCAACTGGTCTAAAAGGGGGTCTATTTAAAGGCTAGACTATACAAATTAGTTTTAAGATGAGACTTAAATGCTTCTACTGAGGTAGCATCTCTAACTGTTACCAGGAGGGCATTCCATAGTACTGGAGCGCGAATAGAAAACACTCTATAGCCCGCAGACTTTTTTTGGGCTCTTGGAATCACTAATAAGCCGGAGTTCTTTGAACGCAGATTTCTTGTCGGGACATATGGTACAATACAATCGGCAAGATAGGATGGAGCTAGACCGTGTAGTATTTTATACGTAAGTAGTAAAACCTTAAAGTCACATCTTAAGTGCACAGTGCAGGTGAGCCAGTATAGGTATGTGTGTATATATATATATATATATATATATATATATATATATATATATATATATATATATATATATATATATATGTATGTATATATATATATATATATATATATATATATATATATATATATATATATATATATATATATATATATATATATATATATATATATATATATATATATAAACGTAATATGATCAAACTTTCTTGTTCTTGTCAAAAGTCTAGCAGCCGCATTTTGTACCAACTGTAATCATTTAATGCTAGACATAGGGAGACCCGAAAATAACACATTATAGTAATGGAGACGAGACGTAAAGAACGCATGAATAATGATCTCAGCGTCGCTAGTGGACAAAATGGAACACATTTAGCGATATTACGGAGATGAAAGAAGGCCGTTTTAGTAACATTCTTAATGTGTGACTCAAACGAGAGAGTTGGGTCGAAGATAATACCCATATTCTTTACAGAGTCGCCTTGTGTAATTGTTTGGTTGTCAAATGTTAAGGTGGTATTATTAAATAGATGTCGGTGTTGAGCAGGACCGATAATCAGCAGTTCTGTTTTTTTGGCGTTGAGTTGCAAAAAGTTAGCGGACATCCATTGTTTAATTTCATTAAGACACGCCTCCAGCTGACTACAGTCCGGCGTGTTGGTCAGCTTTAGGGGCATGTAGAGTTGAGTGTCATCAGCATAACAGTGAAAGCTAACACTGTATTTGCGTATGATGTCACCTAGCGGCAGCATGTACATGCTGAAGAGTGCAGGGCCAAGAACCGAACCCTGGGGAACTCCGCACGTTACCTTAACATACTCCGAGGTCACATTGTTATGGGAGACGCACTGCATCCTGTCAGTAAGATAAGAGTTAAACCAAGACAAGACTAAGTCTGACATACCAATTTGTGTTTTGATACGCTCTAATAAAATATTATGATGGACGATGTCGAAAGCAGCACTAAGATCAAGAAGCAGCAACATAGATGACGCATCAGAATCCATCGTTAATAATAGATCATTAGTCATTTTTGCGAGGGCTGTCTCCGTAGAGTGATTTGCCCTGAAACCGTATTGAAAGGGTTCACAGAGATTGTTAGACACTAAGTGTTCACTTAGATGCTGTGCAACAATCTTTTCGAGGATTTTCGAAATAAAGGGAATGAGGGACACCGGCCGGTAGTTTACCATGAGGTCAGGATCGAGGTTAGGTCTTTTGAGCAGAGGAAGAATAACTGCTTTTTTGAATGCTAGGGGAACAGTGCCAGAGGAAAGTGATACGTTTATAATATTTAGCACTGATGGCCCTAATATTACAAAAAGCTCCTTCATAAGTTTCCCAGGAAGTGGGTCAAGTAAACATGTTGTTTGTTTTATCCCACTTACACGCCTTAACAATTCCTCTAATGTTATTTCATCAAAAAGAGAGAGTCTATTTTGGAGGGCAATATCCGTCGTATATACAGTCGTATTAATGTGTTAATAGAACCCAGTTGTAGCTGGGATGCGTTGTCTTTAATCTCTTTTCTAATGAGTTCGATTTTCTTATTAAAGAAATTCATAAAGTCATCTGCCGAGTGGGTGGAGCTACTGGGAGGAGTCCTTTGTTGGGTTAGCGATGCTACTGTACTGAACACATATTTAGTATCGTTTTTGTTGAGGTGGATGAGATTTGAGTAGTATTTGGCTTTAGCTAAGGTAAGCATGCCTTTATATATTATTAAACTATCACTCCATGCTTGATAGAAAACCTCAAGTTTAGTCGCGCACCATTTGCGTTCCAGCTTTCTACATGATAGTTTAAGAGCTCTAGTTTCTTCTGTGAACCAGGGGGTACGCCTTTTAGGGGCCCTTTTCAGCTTTAGCGGTGCTATACTATCAATGGTTTCGCGCAGGGCGTCGTCAAAGTTGTTAGTGAGGTTATCAATATGTTCATACAATATGTTCAATATGTATCAATATGAGGTTATGATGTTTGTAATGAGGAAAGACGTTAAAGGCCTACTGAAATTAATTTTTTTTATTTAAACGGGGATAGCAGATCCATTCTATGTGTCATACTTGATCATTTCGCGATATTGCCATATTTTTGCTGAAAGGATTTAGAATAGAACAACGATGATAAAGTTTGCAACTTTTGGTCTCTGATAAAAAAAAGCCTTGCCCCTACCGGAAGTAGCGTGACGTAGTCAGTTGTTCGCCTCCTCATATTTTCCTATTGTTTTCAACACAGCTAGAGCGATTCGGACCGAGAAAGCGACGATTACCCCATTAATTTGAGCAAGGATGAAAGATTCGTGGATGAGGAACGTTAGAGTGACGGACTAGAATGCAATGCAAGACATATCTTTTTTTGCTCTGACCGTAACTTAGGTACAAGCTGGCTCATTGGATTCCACACACTCTCCTTTTTCTATTGTGGATCACAGATTTGTATTTTAAACCACCTCGGATACTATATCCTCTTGAAAATGAGAGTCGAGAACGCGAAATGGACATTCACAGTAATTTTTATCTTCACGACAATACATCGGCGAAGCTCTTTAGCTACTGAGCTAACGTGATAGCATCAGTCTCAAATGAAGATAGAAACAAAATAAATAAACCCCTGACTGGAAGGATAGACAGAAGATCAACAATACTATTAAACCATGGACATGTAAATACACGGTTAATAATTCTCAGCCTGGCAAAGCTTGACAATGCTGTTGCTAACGACGCCATTGAAGCTAACTTAGCAACCGGACCTCACAGAGCTATGATAAAAACATTAGCACTCCACCTACACCAGCCAGCCCTCATCTGCTCATCAACACCTGCGTTCCAGCGATCGAAGGCGCGACGAAGGACGTCACCCGATCACAGATGCGGTTGGCGGCTAGCATCGGCTGGCGCGTCTGCTATCCAAGTAAGTTTTCTTTGTTGTGTTGCTACAGCCAGCCGCTAATACACCGATCTCACCTACAACTTTCTTCTTTGCAATCTCCATTGTTCATTAAACAAATTGCAAAAGCTTCACCAACACAGATGTCCAGAATACTGTGGAATTATGAAATGAAAACAGAGCTTTTTGTATTGGCTTCAATGGGCTACCGATACTCCTGTTTCACTGGCTACGTCACGCGCATACGTCATCATCCAAAGGCGTTTTCAACCGGAAGTTTAGCGGGAAATTTAAAATTGCACTTTATAAGTTAACTCGGCCGTATTGGCATGTGTTGCATTGTTAACATTTCATCATTGATATATAAACTATCAGACTGCGTAGTCGGTAGTAGTGGCTTTCAGTAGGCCTTTAAGGTGTCTTGTTTTCATGTTTGCATTTAAGATAGTTGACATTTAGCATGATAGCTGTTAACTTGCGATTAACATGCACCTGGGGATCGGTTGATTGGCAACACTAAATGGAATGGTGAATGTGAGTGTGAATGTTGTTTGTCTATCTGTGTTGGCCCTGCGATGAGGTGGCGACTTGTCCAGGGTGTAACCTGCCTTCCGCCCATGTGCAGCTGAGATAGTCTCCAGCACCCCCCGCGACCCCGAAAGGGACAAGCGGTAGAAATTGGATGGGATGGATGGATATAGATGTTAAGTGCCTAAGATGGTAGTTATTGATTAGCAGTGCGATGAGGGCTTTCTGCTGGTGAGTGATTAGCACTACAGTTAGAGCCACCTATCGCTAGGTAGAAATGAGCAGTTTCACCAACATTTTTATGTGAAACCATATTACTAACTGTCTGGTGTTTTACAGGATTCACGGAAGTTTATTGTCATACCAGCACACGATACACATGAGATGGCACACAATTTAGTAGCACGTGAACAATAGGATTGGTCCTGGTGGAGATCTACACTCTTAGTGCTTTTCTTCTTTATTCAGAGTAATCATTTGACTTTCTAAAGGTTTTTAACTAAAACAACTAAGTAGGTTGAAAATATTTCTGTGTTTTTTGTAGTATTTAAAATGTATGATTCTTCGTTGTTTTCCATTTTTCTGGTTTGAATAACAGCCATCGAAAAAGTCTGTGCACGTGCTTGTATATATATATATATATTATTTTCAAAGACTAGTTGTCGATTATTTGATGTTAGATACAAGATTAAAATGCTTTTATTTTGAAAAATAACTGCTGTGGTGTGGGAAACGGAAGTTGCTGGCTTATAGCGCATGCGCAAATATACGTAAAGCCAAGCAAAAAGACGAAGACCGCATGCTATGGTTGTTCGGAGATTCTTCGAATTCACGGTCTTAAAGTCATATGATTCACAGCAAATATAGCAACAAATATCTCAATTCGTATTTCTCAAAGCCACGAAACGTGCATTGAGTTTGGAGCGATATCTGAAGTGAAGATTGAAGACGTGATAGAAGATGGACGACTACTGCTATGCTAAGATGGCGACGTCCGCTAAAAGAGAACATGAAAGAGAATCAGCGCCACCAACTTCCAGCAAATCACCAACGGAGATAAAGACGAAAGATGAAGGTGAGTGACTTGAAGTTTTGTCATTTGAAAACTATTTCAAGCCCTTAAAGTCGAAATTAGCCGACTTTGTGGAAGAATGTAAAGAAAGAGCCGCCATGATTGTTAGCTTGAAGAAGGCAGTGGAGTTCACATCAGAGGAGATGAAAGAATGCAAAAGTCAAATTTAGAAACTAAAAGCAAAACAACAACTCTGTTAGGCTCGTTTGGTGTGTTTTTATATTCATCATGTCGTGGTTTTGAGGTAAGGTGAGTATTTAGTCACATTTAACAAAGTCTCTGTACAGTTTGTCGTGTCGTCAAGTAACAGAAAAGAATGGACGTGTTCAAGTCGCGAGCAACGACTCGTTAGCAGCGTGTTTTGAAGACTAGCCTACAGTTGTTTGGTCGATGTCTGAATTTTTTCATCAAAACAGAAGAGTTCCTCATTTATGAATTGTATTTCCTTGTTCTTAGTAGATAAAGGGAACTGCGAAAAATGTCAATATTGGCTTTATTTTAACAGAACATCTTACACTACATTAAACACTCACAGTCAAAGAACAATTTTACAAGGTTCAAATATAAATTAAAAGGCATTAACCACATTGGGCTCAAAGAAAAATTTACAATTTTCCATATTACATATAGTCTGCTATAATAAAGGATTAAATTAGAATAGAACATAAAGTTTTACTGACATTATATTAAATTATTCATGATTTGAGGTTGCCACTCCTGGTCTGTGCTTTAAGAAAAATAACATTTGCAATTATTAATTAAGTACTAAAAACGAAACAATGGATAAATGTACACAGATTAGCCATGTAGCAGGTAAAACACATTTATTAAAGACAAAACACAAATTGTAGAAATGTGTTACAAAATGTAGTCATTTCACTTGCATTAGTTGACTGCTAATTGGGCAGTTTTAACTGTGCTAATATTTGGCATCAAGGCAAGCAGCTGTGTGCGCGTATACGTATCTACATGTGCACAGCAGGGGAGCTGGTTAACTTATGAGAGTAGTATGTGTGTTTGTGAGAATGTCAACGTGTTGTCTGAGTGACGTCAGTGAGTGAGCGGGCGAGTAAAGAGAGAGCAGCAGGACAGGTGTAACAACTACATTATACCTGTCACTATTTAAACTCCTTGTGCAGATCTGAATGCTTATGATTTAAAGTTAAAGTTAAAGTACCAATGATTGTCACACACACGCTGGCGAAATTATTCTCTGCATTTGACCCATTACCCTTGATCACCCCCTGGGACGTGAGGGGAGCAGTGAGCAGCAGCGGTGGTTGTGCCCGGGAATAATTTTTGGTGATTTAACCCCCAATTCCAACCCTTGATGCTGAGTGCCCAGCAGGGAAGGTCATGGGTCCCATTTTTATAGTCTTTGGTATGACTTAAATGTTGAACTAAGTCTGAAGCAAAGGTGGTAATACTAATCACCACATTTGGCAAGGCGTGTTTTAAAGCAGCTGTTGTGAGAGTAGCGTGTGTGTGTGTGTGCACCTTTAAGAGTGGCAGTATGTGGGGTGAGTGACGTGAGTAAGTGAGTGGGCAAGTAAGGAGAGGTAGTGGTAGCATGTGCAGGAGTGTTAATAGCATGGTGGATGTCCGGTTGTGCCCTGTGGAAATAATAAATAAAGTGAGCAAGTTGTAACTAATCGACGACCTCGTCCTTCCGACCAAAGAGCGGAGCTTTATGGACCCAGTGTTACCCCCGACAAAACATGGGCCCTGAAGGGAACGTCTCCCCTGCGCTCCTCGACCACGGTCTGGGAGCACACAAACAGGAAAGGTGTAAAGCAACCCTTGCAGAGCGGCGGCTCCCTGTTTAAAGTGTCACCTTTATTGTTAGTTTAGAAGCCCAAATACCTCCATATTGCACTTCACGCACCCTCTTTATTAACCAGTAGAATTGTCCTTTGTTGCCTTTCTTCCTCTCCACCATGTTATTGCTTGTATGCACTTTGTGTGTGAGTTTTGACACACTCAACATCATGCGCCTCGGCTCTGTAGTCACCGCCACACAGCGGCATTCAGATAAAAGAGCGGTACCGGTACTTTTCAAAGGTGGTATAGTACCGATTTCAATTGATTAGTACCACAATACTTTATTAGTAGCAGTATACTGTACAACCCTACTACACACACATACAGTACATAGAAGAAAGTGTGTTTTTGTTGTTTGTGTCTTGCAGACGTCCAGCAGCTGATCGGTAATCCAGAAGAAGTTTCCCCTCAGTTAGGGGGGAGCTCCACTTTGAAGCAGGAGACTCCACAACCACCCTGCATTAAAAAGGAAGAGAAGGAACTCTGCATCACTCGGGAGGGAGAGTGTCTTCTAGGACGAGAGGAAGCTTATTACACCAAGTTTCCACTGAGTATTCTCTCTGCGAAGACGGAAGATGATGAAGAGAAACCACAAGTAGACAACCTCTTAACGCCCCTATCAGATAGTGAGGCTGAAGACGAGGTTGAAGAACCTTTGCGCATCAATAAAGACTGTGAAGGTGATATGAGGACTCACACTGACAACAAACACTCTGAATGCTCTTCAAAAAAGAGAGGTAAAAAATGTTTGAGCTGTTCAATTTGTGCTGAAAGTTTTACTAAAAAGAGCCATTTGACTCAACACATGAGAACACACACAGGAGAAAAATTACTTAAGTGTTCAGTTTGTGGCAAAAGCTTTTCTCAAAATAGCCGTTTGACTCGACACATGAGAACACACACAGGAGAAAAACCATTTAATTGTTCAGTTTGTAGCGAAAGCTTTTCTCAAAATAGCCATTTGAATCGACACATGAGAACACACACGGGAGAAAAACCATTTAATTGTTCAGTTTGTGGAGAGAGCTTTTCTCAAAATAGCCATTTGACTCAACACATGAGAACACACACAGGTGAAAAACCATTTAGTTGTTCATTTTGCGGCAAAAGCTTTTCTCAAAATAGCTCTTTGACTCAACACATGAGAACACACACAGGCGAAAATACATTTAATTGTTCAGTTTGTGGCAAAAGCTTTACTATTAAGAGGTATTTGACTGAACACATGAGAACACACACAGGTGAAAAACCATTTATTTGTTCAGTTTGTGGCAAAAGCTTTTCTGTTAAGAGCACTTTGACTGAACACATGAGAACACACACAGGTGAAAAACCATTTAAGTGTTCAGTTTGTGGCAAATACTTTTATAAAAATACCTCTTTGACTGAACACATAAGAACACACACAGGTGAAAAACCATTTAATTGTTCAGTTTGTGGCAAAGGCTTTTCTGTTAAGAGGAATTTGACTCAACACATGAGAACACACACCGGTGAAAAACCATTTAATTGTTCAGTTTGTGGCAATAGCTTTCCTCAATTCAGCTCTTTGTGTCGACACATGAGAACACACACTGGAGAAAAAACCATGTAATTGTTCAGTGTGCTGTAAAAGGTTCCCACATAATGCAGTCACAGTAAAACACATAAGAACACACAAAGGGACATAACAAATTAGCTGTTTAGTTTGTGGTATGTTGCTCATATGTGGTGACATCCACCCTACCCAGGACCTCCTCACTGCTTCTTTCACAAATATCTGAGCTATTCATACAAACTTGGATTATTTGGAGCATAATCTTATCTACTCATGACCCCATGTCTTCTCTGTATCTGAAACCTTCCTGAACAGTAAGATAGATGATGCTTCAAGTGCTTGGTTACTCCTTCTTCAGTCCAGGGACCTGGGGCCTCATGTGTCAAGTTTGTGCACGCTCAAAAACCTGCACTACACCCTTTTTCACTGCAAAGTTGAGATGTATTAAAACTGACGTTGGGATGCTGGTTAACTGTTCCCACAACAAACTGCCAACTTTTACTCCTCAGACTGATTGATGTGCAAATCAGAGACATATGAACAATTAACCCCCAACACCCACAACCCCACCCCCACCTCTCTCGACTTTCGGACATAACAGGTTCAATCCGGCACACGAGATGAGTTTGCGAAGTGTAAAATTCAGCTGCATTTTTTAATGAAACAAACTGCTGTTCTAAATGGGTCCACTGGATGTCGCAATAGCAATTCTGTTAGGCAAGCAAATAGTTTATACCGGGGCGAGCAAGTATACCAAGCAAGAGGTACACAGTAAAGCGGGGCTGTGACTCCTCCCCCTGCACCCAACGTAAAACAAGAGTAAAATAAGCAATCAGTAACGCCACTTAAAATGCAGCATGAGACACTGCACACTGATATAGTTCTGTGAAAATGATTGTCTTCTGTGCAAATGTAAAGAAAGTGAACAGTGTGTGATTTACTGCAATACTGTCAGTCTTTTAACTTTTTATTTGTGCTTTGTAGAAACACTGAGATTAAGTCTAAATTCATTGTGTTCTTCAAGGTGTTTTTGAAAATGCACCATTCCCCCCCATAATTTTCAACTAAATTGAAGTGTTTTGTCAAGTTATTTGTGATATGTACATTTTCAGAATGTGCTGGTTCTATTTTAGTCTGAAGTCAAATAAAGAAAATAATCTGAAGTTGTCATAGTTGTATTTTTAAGTTATCATGCCATGATTTTACCCGTCCCGCCCACGTGGAAATAGATTTTCCTCCATGCGGCCCCTGAGCTAAAATGAGTTTGACACCCCTGCTGTAATCTGACTCATGTGAGCAGGTTACTGTATAAACACATTTTGTTATAAATTATAAAAATGTGTTCAGTTCTCAGAGACACATCAATGTCAGTGTAGCTGCTGACAGAAGCAACATGTATATTTGATGTATGAATGAATGAATGAATGATCTTTATTGTCATTGTGCATGTACAGGTACAGGTCCAACGGAATTTACATTGCTTCTCTGAGGTGCTTTGCATTTTTTTTTTTTTTAAAGAAGAAACCACACAATATACAAAAACAACACAATATACACAATATGCAATATACAATGTGGCCTAAGACCACTCTAAGAGGCAATGTAAAAGAAAACGAGACAGAAAAAAGTATAAAGTGACTAGAGAGGAGTAATGCTGAATCCCAGTGTGCTAAGGGGGTGGGAGTCAGCATTTCCTACCTCCTATGCTGTGCAGGCTTTTTATTGTGGATTAATTGTGTGAATAAATATGATAAATATTGTCCAGTTGGCATGTAATCGCTGATTGCACAGTCCCGGATCGTGATTGACCGGTGGCTTCCTTATGTTGCACGTGAGGGAGTTTTTTGTTTTTTGTTTTTTTTTTTAATTTACAATTTAGCTGCGTTTAGTGCAGTTATGGCCCGGGGGTAGAAACTGTTTTTGAGTCTATTTGTGCGGGTTCGCATGGTTCTGAAACGTCTGCCGGAAGGCAGCCGATCGAAGTGGCTGTTGCCGGGGTGGGATGGGTCCTTGAGTATGTTGGCTGCCTTCTTCAGGCAGCGGGAGTTATACAGTTCTTCCAGGGAGGGGAGGGGGCACCCGATGATTTTTTGGGCCGAGTTGAGGACCCTCTGGAGAGCTTGCCTCTCTGCTGCTGTGCAGCTGCAGAACCATACGCAGATGCAGTATGTGAGGATGCTCTCCACAGAACAGTGGTAGAAGGACACCAGCAGATCCTGTCTCAGGTGGAGATTCCTGAGTACTCTCAAGAAGTAGAGCCTCTGCTGTGCCCTCTTGACGATGGCCGTGGTGTTGGTCCTCCAGGACAGGTCCTCATCCAGGTGAACTCCCAGGAAGCGTAGGGATGAGACTCTTTCCACACAGCCCCCGTCGATGTACAGGGGCTGTATGGTAGTTTTTCTCCTCCTGCTGTCCAAGATCCCTTCCTGGGTCTTGAGCTGGTTCAGCTTCAGGTTGTTCACCCTGCTCAACACTGCCGTCTCGTCGACCCCAGAGATGCAGCCCACCACCGTTGTGTCATCGGCAAACTTTATGATGTGGTTGCCGGGGTGGGTGGCTGTGAAGTCGTGGGTGTAGAGTGAGTAGAGCAGGGGGCTCAGCACGCAGCCCTGAGGTATATAATGTCATAGTTGGTGAGAATAAACAAATACAATGCATAAAGATAAGTTCATTTTGTACACATAATGTGATTAAAAAGGTATTTCCTTGGGTTAATTCATGAAAGTTTATTTTAACTTTATTTTTGTTACAAACCCATGTCAATTGAGTGGGGAATATATTTTTGTTTCTGGTTTGGTCACATTGTTGGGGGGACAATTAATATGTGAGGGAATTAAAGGCCTACTGAAAGCCACTACTACCGACCACGCAGTCTGATAGTTTATATATCAATGATGAAATCTTAACATTGCAACACATGCCAATACAGACGGGTTAACTTATAAAGTGCAATTTTAAATTTCCCGCCACACTTCCGGTTGAAAAAGCCTTCAAAGGATGACGTATGCGCGTGACGTAGCCCGAGGAACAGAGGTATGCCTTCTCCATTGAATACAATACAAAAAAGCTCTGTTTTCATTTCATAATTCCACAGTATTCTGGACATCTGTGTTGGTTAATCTTTTGCAATTTGTTTAATGAACAATGGAGGCTGCAAAGAAGAACGTTGTAGGTGGCTGTAGCAACACAAGGACCACTTACTCGGATATCAGACGCCTAGCCGATGCTAGCAGACACCTAGCCGATGCTAGCAGACCCACCGCACGGATGATCTGGTGAAGTCCTTCGTCGCGCCGTCAATCGCTGGAACGCAGGTGAGCACAGGTGTTGCTGAGCAAAGCAGATGAGGGCTGGCTGGCGTAGGTGGAGCGCTAATGTTTTTATCATAGCTCTGTGAGCTCCAGTTGCTAAGTTAGCCTTAGCGTCGTTAGCAACAGCATTGTTAAGCTTTGCCAGGCTGAGAGCTATTAACCGTGTAGTTACATGTACATGGTTTAATAGTATTGTCGATCTTCTGTCTATCCTTCCAGTCAGGGATTTATTTATTTTGTTTCTATCTGCATTTGAGACAGATGCTATCACGTTAGGTCATGCTAAAGATGCTAAAGAGCTTCGTCGATGTATTGTCGTGGAGATAAAAGTCACTGTGAATGTCCACTTTGCGTTCTCGACTCTCATTTTCAAGAGGATATAGTATCCGAGGTGGTTTGAAATACAAATCCGTGATCCACAATAGAAAAAGGAGAGAGTGGAATCCAATGAGCCAGCTTGTACCTAAGTTACGGTCAGAGCGAAAAAAAATATGTATTTCACTGCATTCTAGTCCGTCACTCTAACGTTCCTCGTCCACGAATCTTTCATCCTCGCTCAAATTAATGGGGTAATCGTCACTTTCACGGTCCGAATAGCTCTAGCTGCGTTGAAAACAATAGCAAAATATGAGGGAGTGAACAACTGACAACGTCACGCTACTTCCGGTAGGGGCAAGGTTTTTTTTTTATCAGAGACCAAAAGTTGCGAACTTTATCGACGTTGTTCTATACTAAATCCTTTCAGCAAAAATATGGCAATATCGCAAAATGATCAAGTATGACACATAGAATGGATCTGCTATTCCCGTTTAAATAAAAAAAAAATGATTTCAGTAGGCCTTTAAGGAAGCAGCATGACACGACAAGTGTTTGATGTGGAAGACGTTTATGGAGTCTCGGATTGAAAATAAACTTTATTCCCTTGGAGTTTATGAGGCCAACGAGGTATGATTACTTCTGATATGTTTGTGAAATCTATGTGTTTTCTTTTTTGGATGTCAGACTAATTGTAAGTTCTGTTTGCTTATTTTATTACTTCTGACGGCATTATATTTGGCATCGTTGGTAACGTGAAGAAGACGTGGCTGAAATAAATGTCTGAGAAAAACGAACGACTTGAGCCTTGATTAAGACCTCGGAGGGAGTAACACTGATAATGGGCCACAATTTACAGGTCAGCGATTTGATGAGTTTAAAAAAAAAAAAGTATGGGTTTCAACTAAGGCTGTCAATGTTAACGTGTTAACGCATGTGATCATTAAAAAAGAATATATCGCGTTACCATAAATGAATGATGATTAATCACAGTGTTGGTTTTGACCGGCGCAGGAAGGCAGTGCGCATTGCACAGGCAGCGATGACGTCACACACCAGTGGTAGAGGGATGTGCTCTGCGCCCACTTTCGCTTCAAAACAAACCTCGATGGAACTTCAGATAAAACTGAGGTTATTAGTCAGTAATGCAGCAACAAACTTTCTTATCATCGGCACACATCCAGTTCAAAATAGAATCAAAGAATCAGGACGCACTTTGTCCTGTATGTTTATTTAGTAAGTGGCCAACAGAGCCCATTGTTTTGTTTTCATGTTCCCGGGTTGGTGCAAAAGAAAAAGGTCAATGGTGACGTCCCACGCCAGTTTTGACACAGCAGTTTGGCTACAGTCGCCAACACGCACCGAGTAGGCCTCTTGTCAGTGATTGTAAACCAAATAATGATCAAAAACATTATATTTACAGAAATTTTCATGAAACGTTTTGTGGAAAAATATCGTAACTTTGCAGATTTTTACTAAATTATTAAGATCAACCACCTTTAATAAAGTGACGATGCAAACAGTTCTGCAGAAAAATACCTTTATTCTACAGAGTTTTTCCAAATTATTATGATCAAACACATTTAATGAAGTGACAATGCTGGCAGTTCCACAGAAAAATACCATTATTTTACAGATTTTTTCTGAATTGTTAAAATCAACCACCTTGAATAAAGTGACGATGCAAACCATTCTGCAGAAAAATACCTTTATTCTACAGCATGGGTGTCAAACTCTGGCCCACCGTGTAATTTCACTTGGCCCTTGAGGGGATATCAAATTAACACTAAAACTGGCCTGCCGATCTTCCCGGCAGTCTTCCAAACCCCAGTCAGCCAGCCAAACGAGTGCTGGCCCAGTCACATAACATGTGCGGCTTCTGCACGCACACAAATTACAATGCAACACATACTTCATCAACAGCGATACAGGTTACACTGAGGGTAGCCGAATAAAAAACTTTATCACTGTTAGAAATATACGCCACACTGTGAATCCACACCAAACCAGAACCCTTTGCAGCACTAACTCTTCCGGGACGCTACACGGAGGTTTGGTGGTAGCGGTGGTGTATTTTGTAGCGTCCCGGAAGAGTTAGCGCTGCAAAGGATTCTGGGTATTAGTGATGTTGTGTTTATGTTGTGTTACGGTGCGGATGTTGTCCCGAAATGTGTTTGTCATTCTTGTTTGGTGTGGATTCACAGTGTGGCGTATATTTCTAACAGTGTTAAAAAAATGTATACTGGCACCCTCAGTGTAACCTGTATCGCTGTTGATGAAGTATGCGTTGCATTCACTCGTACAGAAGCCGCACATTTCTTGTGACTGGATCTGAACGATGTTAGAATGGATGAAAAGCGGACGTGACGATACCTCGTAGAGTACGTTAAAGGTTAATTTGTTTAACCTTGGCCCGCTTTGTTCGGTTTTAAATTTTGGCCCACTCTATATTTGAGTTTGACACCCCTGTGTTAGATTGTTAGTATGGACATAGACTTTTATATAACAAGCTACATATTTAATGAAAGATCCTTACTGTAATTTTACATGAATTATTTGAAAGTAATTTAAGAAAACAGAAAATGCTATGTATAATTAATTTGGTATTTTTCGGTAAAAAAATTGAAATATACATAGTTTGTCATTACTGGCATATTACTTAAAATAATAGGCGGATTGTTTATTTACAGATAATGTCTTCAATTCTACAGTTTTATAAACTATTTAAAAAAAAAAAAAAGAAAAATTACAGTAGAAATTTAGAGTAAATTAACCATACAAATAGGATTTTTTTTTTTACAGTGTAAAGTCAGTGTACAAAAGTGAAAATAGAAGTGTTCTGCTGTCTATGCTTGCAATAAGAGCAATATTTATGTGAGCGTGTTTGTTTCCTCACTGAGTGCAGTTGGTCCGAGGTCGAGTACAAGTCATCCTTCAATGAGGATATAACTGATAAAAGTCAAGAGGAAAAAACGTTTTTGTATTTTCAAAAGGGTGAAATGCTATAATGTTGAAAATGTATACTGGGGTAGTGTGAGTTTCACACTTTCACAACACTTACTTTGTCAAACAACTTGCCATTTGCTTGAACCCACTAAAAGACAGAATACAACATTTTCGATTTTTGTTTAATTTCTATCTCCAAAGTATTTTGATATACATTTTAAATGTGAAAAAAACTAAGTTTATGATTTTTTTGTAAAAGGAAAAGGGAGGAAACGATCAAACTGTCAATAGATGGAATTGATATTGAAAGGGTTTCTGAACTTAGAATTTTAGGAGTGATACTGGATGACGGTCTGACATGGAAATCTCATATTGCACATGTGCGGAAAAATATGTCTAAGAGTAATTTTATATTAAACAAGGTCAAATATGTGTTGGATTATAGGGCAATGTGTATATTGTATTGTGCACTTATATTGCCATACATCAGCTACTGTGTGGAAGTGTGGGGGAACACATATAAGAGTAACATAAAGACATTGTATCAACTACAGAAAAGAGCTATAAGGATTATTCATAAAGTAGATTACTTAGAACACACTAACATATTATTTATTAATTCTGGTTTCTTGAAACTACAGGAGCTAGTAAAGTTACAGACATTATGTGTCATGTTTAAGGCTAAAAGTAAAACATTACCAGCAAATATACAAAAAATGTTTGTCATCACTTCTGAGAATGAAGAGCGTAGAAAAAAGGTAATTTCAAATATCAGTATTCAAGGACAACTTTAAAACAAATGTGTATATCAGTGGTGGGGGTTAAACTATGGAATTCTCTTTACAATGAGATAAAAGACTGTAAAAATATATTCCAATTGAAAAATATATAAAGACAGAACAATAAGATCATATGGACAGCCATAAGTGTTTACATTTTGCTTTATATTGATTATTTTACTTGTTTTTTTGTCTGGTTTTGTATTTGTTTTGTATCATCCCTTGAGGTGTAGATTACTTTTTTTGTTCGGTTTGTACTTTGCACTTGTTGTGTTTTTTTTGTGTGTTTTTTGTTTGTTTTCATTATATTTGTTTGGTTTGAATGATATCCATTAAATAAGACTATGTATTATGTTGAAGGGGGCAGGAAAATACAAGATTTTTCTTCATCCTGCTCCTTCTCAGGCATTGGTGTGTAAATGTGTGTTTAGTTTCTGAGGTTTAATTGTCTATCGATCAAAGATGCACATCAATGAAGGAGATAAATACAAAAATTAAAATGAATGAAAATATCAAAAATGTTTTCGCGATAAGGAGCACTTCAATTACGAGCAGAAATGTAAGGAAAGATGAAAATGGCCGCTAGTTATTTAAAAGGTATTTTATTTTTTAAAGTGCAGTTTTGTCGATCGCAAACACATGGAACAGTGGTAAAGCGGGGACTGCGGTCTGGTGGCCTGCCATTCCCGGGCAGAGACCTTGCTGAGGGTGTGAGGCTTTTATTCATTTATTATTTTTATTCATTAATTTATTATTATTATTATTATTTTTTAAATGTAATTATTTGTTTGTGTGTGGCGTCGCGCGGGTCTCGCTCCCTGTTGGGTGGGGTCCGTGCCTGTGTGGCCCGACCTTGCGCTGTGCGGGGTCTGTGCTGGTGACTTGATGCGGTGGCGGCGCGGCCCCCTTGTCTGGTCTGGATGTGTGTCTCGGTTGTTTCACTGTACAAACATACATATACACATACATGTACATATACATTCACTGTACAAACATACACATACATGTACATATGCGTACATTCACTGTACAAACATACATAAACACATACTGTACATATACATTCACTATACAAACATACATATACACATACACTACCGTTCAAAAGTTTGGGGTCACCCAAACAATTTTGTGGAATAGCCTTCATTTCTAAGAACAAAAATAGACTGTCGAGTTTCAGATGAAAGTTCTCTTTTTCTGGCCATTTTGAGCGTTTAATTGACCCCACAAATGTGATGCTCCAGAAACTCAATCTGCTCAAAGGAAGGTCAGTTTTGTAGCTTCTGTAACGAGCTAAACCGTTTTCAGATGTGTGAACATGATTGCACAAGGGTTTTCTAATCATCAATTAGCCTTCTGAGCCAATGAGCGAACACATTGTACCATTAGAACACTGGAGTGATAGTTGCTGGAAATGGGCCTCTATACACCTATGTAGATATTGCACCAAAAACCAGACATTTGCAGCTAGAATAGTCATTTACCACATTAGCAATGTATAGAGTGTATTTCTTTAAAGTTAAGACTAGTTTAAAGTTATCTTCATTGAAAAGTACAGTGCTTTTCCTTCAAAAATAAGGACATTTCAATGTGACCCCAAACTTTTGAACGGTAGTGCACATGTACATATACATTCACTGTACAAACATACATATAACATACATATACACACACTTTACATATACACTCACTGTACAAACATACATATACACATACATGTACATATACATTCACTGTACAAACATACATATACCACATATGCGGTCCTCTCCAAGGTTTCTCATAGTCATTCACATTGACGTCCCACTGGGGTGAGTTTTCCTTGCCCGTATGTGGGCTCTGTACCGAGGATGTCGTTGTGGCTTGTGCAGCCCTTTGAGACACTTGTGATTTAGGGCTATATAAATAAACATTGATTGATTGATTGATACAACATACATATACACATACATGTACATATACATTCACTGTACAAACACATATACACATTCTGTACATATACAAGTACATATACATACATACACTCATGCACATATTCACGTTTCATGAAACATATATTAACGTTGTTGCCCTAGGGTAAACTGCATAACACATGGCACACTGACAAAGCTTAACCTATTGTTACTATAACAATCTACAAGGTTAATGTAGGTTGCTTCTCTTTCTTCCCCTCCATTTTTCTGCATTCTTTCGTATCTCAAGTTATCATTATGTATATGTATTGTTGCATTTGAACAACTGTATTGTTGATAATAAAGGTAAAGTACTGGTATTGTTCATTATCAATAGCACTATTTCTATTGGTATTTGTATTGCTCCATTTGTAGTGTAATAATGCTCATTGTCATTCCTGTATTATTGTTTATTTCTGCTTCTTTACTATCACTTTTACCATCATATTTCTACATGTCGTATTTGCTGATGTTGCTCTATTGTTGTTGTTGTTGTTGTGTTTTTGTCTCTCTGTCTAATCGCCCTCTTGTCCCCACAATTCCCCCCTCTGTCTTCTTTTTTCTCTCTTTCTATCCCCTCCTGCTCCAAATGATAGATACAAATAAGGCACCAAGAGAAGTATCCTACACTTCTCTTTTGTAAAGTAAATCTGAACAGCCGATATGGGCATCTACATCTACTATATGATTTGCCTGAGAAGCTGGGCAGGACCAAAAAAAAAAAAAAAAAAAAAAAAAATGAAACAGTGGTAAAGCAAAAAGTCCAAGATGGCGGACTAAGCGACGGTACGTGGCTTTCCGGAGAAGTTTCACATTTACGATCTTATAGATTAAAAAATAGCATCAAATACCTCAACTATTCGCCTTCTCTTAAGCCCACCAAACGGACTTTGAGTGTGGAGCGATGGCGTGTTACCTGAAGTGAAGATTGAAGACGTGATAGAAGATGGACGACTACTGCTATGCTAAGATGGCGACGTCCGCTAAAAGAGAACATGAAAGAGAATCAGCGCCACCAACTTCCAGCAAATCACCAACGGAGATAAAGACGAAAGATGAAGGTGAGTGACTTGAAGTTTCCAAAAACGTCACTTTAGAGCCTATCGTGAGCCTTGAAACGAGCGTGGATGAGACATTAGCCGAGTTTGTTGAACAATGTAAACAAAGAAGCTGTTAGCATTTTTACCTCGATCCAAAATGTCGGAAATGTCTGTTAGAAGTTACCGCAGTAGTAAACAGTAGGCAAGCAACGATACTTGGTATAATCCTGCGTGAATCCGCCTTTATTGACCGTGATCCTGTGTGTGTGAGAATGTGTGTGAGTGAACTACTGTATTCGTCCTAACTGGGAGATTAAACACATCCACTAATTTAATCAGAAAAAGGCATTTTTACATGTAAACATTTTTCAATCAGACTTTTTGTTTTTGTCTGCAAAGTTTCTCATCATCTGATACAACATGTACTAAAAACTCTGCAGACACTTTTTGTTAAAATCATTTTTGAGTTTGTGGATAAAAACATTTTGTCCCTGAAATAATTATTAAACTAGTTTTAATGTGTTGGTACACATTATTTTACAGCACCTCAAATTCAAACTGCACTTTAATGTACTTTTATTAAATATAAAACTCCACAATCTGGGCCTTTTTCCAAGCACTGGTAAAAAGTACTGACGTTTTCAAGTAATTAAAGAATCCATCCATCCATTTTCTACCGCTTATTCCCTTCGGGGTCACGGGGGCGCTGGAGCCTATCTCAGCTACAATCGGGCGGAAGGCGGTGTACACCCTGGACAAGTCGCCACCTCATCGCAGGGGCCAACACAGATAGACAGACAACATTGACACTCACATTCACACACTAGGGACCATTTATATAGATCCCGAGGCCGGGATTGAACTCACGACTACTCAGGACCTTCGTATTGTGAGGCAGACGCACTAACCCCTCTTCCACCGTGCTGCCCAATAATTTATTATTTGAAAATATTGTTTAGTAAATGTTAACTTGAAATAAAAATCCTACAGTATTCAGTACACCACTGATACTTTGTTTCCTGCAGAATGTTTGTGGTGACGAGCAAAAAAAAAAGGAAAAAAGGTTGTTCTCTTTACCCTCACAAAATGTACGGAAAATAAGCAAAACTGTGGTCCTAAAACCAGGTACGGACCGAAGCGTGGGTGACCTGTACCGTTACACCTCTAGTAAACACAATTATAGATATGAACAAAATGACAGTTGTCAGCTGTGAGCATATATTACCTCCATCAAACATGGCGGAAATGTCTGTTACAAGATACTGTGGTAGTAAATAGTAGGGATGCAACTGTACTCGCTATTATCCTGCACGGGACAATCCGCTTTTAATGTAAAAAAATAAAATAAATAAATAATCGAGATCGGAATGTATGCAAAAAATAATTGCGATAATTTTTTTGGCCATTTTGCCCAGCCCTATTCCATCAGCATTTCAGTCAAGTTTCAGCATTTGGGCAGTTTCTACAGAAATTAGTTATGTTCATACTTTGTATTTTTTGTTTAGCACTTAGCAATAGTGCTAATTGCTTGATCTGCTTATCAGTCAGCTTCTAAAACTTGTAGCTCATCCTCCTTATATTCAGGCTAAAAAATATAAGTTTCTGGATCATAATTTGTCCCAAAGTCTTCTTTGATGGCCCTCATGAAGTCTGCCTTTATTAGTAATAGTTGGTGGTGGTGTTGAAGGAAATAGCAAACGTTGTGATGCGTATGTGAAAATACTGCGCCGCCATTTGCCTAAAATTATAAAAAATGATGAAAATAGGTAGATAGTACATGTTATTATGAATGTGCTTGTTATTACAGTACATATGTACTTACAGCGTGTATATGAAACATTGTTGGAAGGTTTTGGATATTTTTTTTATTTATTTATTTACAGGCGAAATAGAGTGCATCCCCATTACCTGCATTGTTAGCTGACTTTTGCTAGCGTTTATTTACGAGTTAGAATCAGTGATGGGCAGTAGTGCACAACAAGTAGCGACGCTATGTAGCTTAACTACAGTTCTCAGTAGCGTGGCGTTAGCCTCGCTCCTTTTTGAACCCGTAGTGATTCCTTTAGTTTAGCTATTTTTCGACCCATGTAGTGACGTAGCGTCCATCAAACACTGCAAAGAGAGAATATAGACTGCTAATCAAGGGCTGGGAAAACACCAAAAAATATTGCTATAATCATCTTAATTTATTGTTACTATGATTGTTAGTTTACATGTTATTTATTTGTTACTAATGTATATCTGGTTGTTCTTTTAGATTATATTTAAAATTGAGTTTTGGTGGTACTGTTTTTACTTTTTCAAATGAATAAATAATGGTGTTATTTATCGTAATTCCAAAATCACTCAAAATAATCACTATTATTATGTTTTGCCATAATTGTCCAACCCTAGACGAGGTATTGGAAAGGACTTCATGATAAACTATGTATCACGGTACTTGAGTCACGATACAATAGTCTATTGTAATATTGTGACATGGAGTTTTACTGCCATTTTTACAGGTATTGTTTGTGTCTTTGTATCAGATGTCCAGCAGCTGATCGGTAATCCAGAAGAAGTTTCCCCTCAGTTAGGGGGGAGCTCCACTTTAAAGCAGGAGACTCCACAACCACCCTGCATTAAAAAGGAAGAGGAGGAACTCTGCATCACTCAGGAGGGAGAGTGTCTTCTAGGACGAGAGGAAGCTGATTACACCAAGTTTCCACTGAGTATTCTCTCTGTGAAGACTGAAGATGATGAAGAGAAACCACAAGTAGACAACCTCTTAGCTCCACTATCAGATAGTGAGGCTGAAGACGAGGTTGAAGAACCTTTGAGCAGCGATACAGACTGTGAAGGTGATATGAGGACTCACATTGACAACAAACACTCTGAATGCTCTTCAACGAAGAAAGGTAAAACATGTTTGAGCTGCTCAGTTTGTGCTAAAAGTTTTGCTAAAAGGAGTCTCTTGACTCAACACATGAAAACACACACAGCTGAAAAAACATTTAACTGTTTGATTTGTGGTCGAAACTATTCTGTTAAGAGGAATTTGACTGAACACATGACTAGTGGTTAGAGTGTCCGCCCTGAGATCGGTAGGTTGTGAGTTCAAACCCCGGCCGGATCATACCAAAGACTATAAAAATGGGACCCATTACCTCCCTGCTTGGCACTCAGCATCAAGGGTTGGAATTGGAGGTTAAATCACCAAAAATGATTCCCGAATGCAGAGGACAAATTTCACCACACCTAGTGTGTGTGTGACAATCATTGGTACTTTAACTTTAACTTTAACTTAACAACACACAGGAGAAAAAACATTTAATTGTTCAGTTTGTGGCAAAAGCCATTCTATTAAGAGGAGTTTGACTGAACAGATGAGAACGCACACTGGACTAAGTTCAGTTTGTGGTAAAAGCTTTCCTCAAAACAGCTCTTTGTGTCGACACATGAGAACACACACTGCAGAAAAACCTTTAGTTGTTCAGTGTGCTGTAAAAGGTTCAGAATCAGAATAAGAATAGTTTTTATTGCCATTGTTTGAGAACGGGTTCACAAACTAGGAATTTTTCTTGGTGAAAAGATGTTTAGTAGCTCTTTGAGAGTAAGAGAGAAAATGGACACACAATTTATACACAGACACAAACAAAACAGAGCGCACGATAGCACCGAGGCAGCCAGGATCGGCGCCATGATGATCTAAGATCATCATTCCCACATAAAGGGAGAGACCTTGTTGGTCCTGCTTGGAACGAGATGCAATCTTCTCGCTGGCGTAAGAGAGAGTATCGATCTGCCAGAGACGGTCCACATTCTTGAGAAGTTCAATATATGGGGATTCAGTCGTAATGTGCAGACAGGAAGGCTGATGGGAAGATACGGAGATCACAGACGGACCTTGTAGGGACCAGCCTAGGTTAGTACGGACTGCTATGGGCCCGCCAGATGGGCCTGCTCGCAGCGGCTCTGTCGGAGCAAGGAGCTGAGACATATCAGAACCTATGAGGAGTAGCGGTTGCGCTTGATGGATAGGCAGCAAAGGGAGTCCCTTGTAGCGTAGCATTTTTGGAGGGCTGCTACTGGATTTGCGTGCTACTAGATATGTGTGCTACTGGATATGTGTGCTGAGGCTAAGATTCTCAGCTGTGAAGGCATTTTCAATCCAATACTTCTTGCTTGGCTTGAAGATGGGGGAGACGTGAAGGCTGACTGACGAACCATTGAGCACCTTCACTTCTTGTTGAACAGTTCTCAGGTGAAGGGTTTCAGGATGCTTAGCAAGTTGTAGGTACTCTACTGCATAAAGGAGGATGAGTGTTCTCTCAGAACCATCATCCAGCACAGCAAATGTCTCTAGAGTGCGGTCCCCATTTTGTAAGAGCACTTTAACAACTTTCAGCAAAACTATTTGAGGGCTTTGAGGCTGTTCCAGGTAGACTGTGGGTTTTTGGTTACTCATCATCTGGACTTGTTGAGATGACTCTTGGATTGTGTCATGCAGTACTGTGAGGTGTGTCTCTTTGCATAATTTACAAGGGCATTTAAGTGTACATGCTGCAGCTTTGTGGCCACGACCACACTTCCAACATCTGTCACCTTCTTGGATGCACTTATTGATCTCACTGGTATTCAGTTTCTTGAAGTCCAGGCATGAGTTGAGATAATGCTCCTTACTGTTGCAAAATGGACAATAAGGACTCGGTTTAAAGGGTTGTGACTTTGTCAGATTGGTGCTCTGGCTGCTACCGGTCTCACCAGAACATAAGAGAATTGACGCTGTCCTTTGTTTGGGCCATGGACTATTATAATCCCTCTTGGCAGGAGGAGGCACCGAGTTGTAGAGGTGAGTGGCTCGGCTGGCCAGGCTTGAGCTTTAACTTGGAGCCAGGATGCCAGGTCGGGCAGGGTGTAAGTTTGGTCGGTACCTGGCTGTAGGATACCTTGACAAAGACAGTATTCCACAAATCTGTCTCGGTGAGCAGGAGGCATTTTACTTATGAGGCGGTCAACGTGAGAACCACATTTGAGCTCGTATCCAAGGGGTCCCTCTAAAGTTCGTGGCATACCAACTAAGGTCTGAACTGAGAGAGCGAAGGTGTCGAAAGCTTCTGCATCCCCCACATTGATGGCTGGCGAGTTAAGGATAGCTCCTAGTTCACTCCAGTGTTTCCCACACATTCATTTATTTGTGGCGGCCCGCCACGAAAGAATTAAGGCCGCCACAAAAAATATATATATATATTTTGTATTCTTTATTTTTTTGTGTCCTGTCAAGCTTCTCAGGCAAATCATATAGTTGATGTAGATGCCCATATCGGCTGTTCAGATTTACTTTACAAAAGAGAAGTGTAGGATCAAGATTTTTGGAGCTCTTTGTTCAGTGGATCAGATGTTTGATGAAGCTTTGTGTCTATCTACCACCACTACTGTTTTCTGTTTATTTGTTACTGACTGTGACAGGACACCTGTGCCTCTGTTTCACTTTATGTTGCTGGTAAATAATATGGTTGTAGTAGTAAGCTAAAGTTAAATTATTTAGTATGCACTAATTAAAGGGGCAGAGCTTTAAGAGACATTTTAGCTTTTATATTTTTATAAGATATATTTTTTGTAAGAACCACAATTAATAAATATATTTCAGTGAATAACTTATTGTTCAAATCTGTATATAAATATGTACATAAAGTGTTGTAATTATATTGTAAAATGGATGTATGGATGGATGGATGGACGTTTAAAACAAAACTGTTATTATTAATTAGTAAGTATACATTTTTTTAGCCTTTTTAGAGAAAATCATATCATTGTAGTAAATTATGCAAATTACTCGATGATGTCATGGTGACCACGCCCATAGCCACGCCCCCACCGCCACAGGTATCTTAGCAGTTTAGGGGAAACACTGCACTCTGTTCTAGTTGTCTAGGCTGGCCATATTTGTCTTGTAGAGCACCTAGTGCAGCTGTGTACGGTTTTGGGTCATACATGAAGGACTCGGCTAATTGCATAGCGTTAGGAAGTTTGAGCTGATTTAGTAGAACTTGATAATTATATTGCTCGCTGAGGTGAGGGTGACTATTCATCAAGTTCTCTAGCGCCATCTTGAGTGGAGTGAAATCACTTTCCCGGCCACTCTCAAAACTTGGAAGTACTGGTTTAGGAATGCCATAGGATGTAGCGATCAGTGTCTTGATTCCCGGGTAGGACCAGGGTGGTGCTGCCGGGGCTGGGAGTAGCAGATGGTAAGGTGTATTGAACATAGTGCCCAGCTGGAGGAGGTGCACCAGCTGGAACTGGTGGTTGTGGTACAGAAGTTTGCATGGTTTGTGGCACTGCGGCTGCATGTGTCATTGTTGATGCATAACTAAATGTGGGAAAAACTGGCATATGTTGACTTGTGAAAGACACAGTGACAGAGACAGGAGCTGTAGTGGGGGCTACTAATGTTGGGACACAAGTTTGTGCACCTTGCACAGGAATGGGAATCGTTGTCAATGGCTGTGTCATCGGGATAGCGGCAGCAGATTTCATTGGAGCTATTGATGGGAGCTGAAGCATGTCAGCGGAGGGCGGAGCTGACGTTGTTGACATTGCATCATCTTCGGACTCTGACAGGAAGGACTTAACAATATGGGCAATGTGGAAGTCTTTCTCCAGTTTCTTTAAGCGTCTACGCCGTTTCATTTCCCTTGCCATACTCTCCTTGGCGAGGTGAGCATCCTCTTGTAGCCTTTGTCCTTCTTTAGCTTGGGCATCCAATCTCTTCGCCTCCATGTCAGCTTTCCTTTCCTCCTCTATTTCTTGCTGTAGGTCAGCGAGCTCCAAACCTTTAATTTGCTCCTGTAGAGCAGCTGTTTGAACATCAGGAATAATGACGTCACAAATGGAATGACCAAATTAAAGGCACAGGAACATTACAGAACTAGTTAACTGCACACGATAGGCTTTCGTACAGTGAGCAAGTTGTAACTAATCGACGGCCTCGTCCTTCCGACCAGAGAGCGGAGCTTTATGGACCCAGTGTTACCCCCGACAAAACATGGGCCCTGGAGGGAACGTCTCCCCTGCGCTCCTCGACCACGGTCTGGGAGCCCACACACAGAAAAGGTGTAAAGCAACCCTTGCAGAGCTGCGGCTCCCTGTTTAAAGTGTCACCTTTATTGTTAGTTTAGAAGCCGAAATACCTCCATATTGCACTTCACGCACCCTTTTTATTAACCAGTAGAATTGTTGTTTGTTGCCTTTCTTCCTCTCCACCATGTTATTGCTTGTATGCACTTTGTGTGTGCGTTTTGACACACTCATCATGCGCCTCGGCTCTGGTCAATTGATTAGTACCGCAATACTTTATTAGTAGCGGTATACTGTACAACCCTACTACACACACATACAGTACATAGAAGAAAGTGTGTTTTTGTTGTTTGTGTCTTGCAGACGTCCAGCAGCTGATCGGTAATCCAGAAGAAGTTTCCCCTCAGTTAGGGGGGAGCTCCACTTTGAAGCAGGAGACTCCACAACCACCCTGCATTAAAAAGGAAGAGGAGGAACTCTGCATCACTCAGGAGGGAGAGTGTCTTCTAGGACGAGAGGAAGCTGATTACACCAAGTTTCCACTGAGTATTCTCTCTGTGAAGACTGAAGATGATGAAGAGAAACCACAAGTAGACAACCTCTTAGCTCCACTATCAGATAGTGAGGCTGAAGACGAGGTTGAAGAACCTTTGAGCAGCGATACAGACTGTGAAGGTGATATGAGGACTCACACTGACAACAAACACTCTGAATGCTCTACAAAGAAAAAAGGTAAAACATGTTTGAGCTGCTCCGTTTGTGGCAAACGCTTTTCTCGAAATAGCTTTTTGACTGAACACATGAGAACACACACAGGTGAAAAACCGTTTAATTGTTCAGTTTGTGGCAAAAGCTTTTCTCAAAATAGCTCTTTGACTCGACACATGAGAACACACACAGGTGAAAAAACATGTAATTGTTCAGTTTGTGGCAAAAGCTTTTCTCAAAATAGCACTTTGACTCAACACATGAAAACACACACAGGAGAAAAAACATTTAATTGCTCAGTTTGTGGCAAAAACCTTTCACGAAATAGCCACTTGACTCAACACATGAGAACACACACAGGTGAAAAACCATTTAACTGTTCAATTTGTGGTAAAAACTATTCTTTTCAGAGCACTTTGACTCAACACATGAGAACACACACAGGTGAAAAAACATGTAATTGTACAGTTTGTGGCAAAATCTTTTCTCGAAATACCTCTTTGACTCAACACATGACAACACACACAGGTGAAAAACCATTTAATTGTTCAGTTTGTGGAAAAAGCTTTCCTCATAACAGCTCTTTGTGTCGACACATGAGAACACACACAGATGAAAAACCATATAAGTGTTCAGTTTGTTGCAACAGCTTTTCTGTTAAGAGCCATTTGACTCAACACATGAGAACGCACACAGGTGAAAAACCCTTTAATTGTTCAGTTTGTGGTAAAAGCTTTCCTCAAAACAGTTCTTTGTGTCGACACATGAGAACACACACTGGAGAAAAAAACATTTAGTTGTTCAGTGTGCTGTAAAAGGTTCCCACGTAATACAGACACAGTAAAACACATAAGAACACACAAGGGAAAATAACCAAATAGCTGTTTAGTTTGTGGTATGTTGCTCATATGTGGCGACATCCACCCTACCCAGGACCTCCTCACTGCTTCTTTCACAAATATCTGAGGTATTCATACAAACTTGGATTATTTGGAGCATAATCTTATCTACTCATGGCCCCATGAAACCTTCCTGAACAGTAAGATATATGACCCTTCAAGTGCTTGGTTACTCCTTCTTCAGTCAAGGGACCTGGGGCCTCATGTGTCAAGTTTGTGCACGCTCAAAAACCTGCACTACACCCTTTTTCACTGCAAAGTTGAGATGTATCAAAACTGACGTTGACGCATAAGTGAGGCTAGGTAACTGTTTGCATAACAAACTGCCAACTTTTAATTTTCAGACTGATTGATGTGCAAATCAGAGACATATGAACAATTAACCCCCAAAACCCACAACCCAACCCCCACCTCCCTCGACATTCGGGCATAACAGGTTCAATCCGGCCCGAGAAATGAGTTTGCGAAGTGTAAAATTCAGCTGCATTTTTAATTGAAAAAAAACTGCTGTTCTAAATGTGTCCACTGGATGTCGCATTAGCAATTCTGTTAGGCAAGCAAATAGTTTGTACCGGGGAAAGCAAGTATACCAAGCAAGAGGTACACGGTAAAGTGGGGCTGTGACTCCTCCCCCTCCACCCAACGTAAAACAGGAGTAAAATAAGCAATCAGTAACCCCACTTAAAATGCAGCATGAGACACTGCACACTGATATAGTTCTGTGAAAATGATTGTCTTCTGTGCAAATGTAAAGAAAGTGAACAGTGTGTGATTTACTGCAATACTGTCAGTCTTTTAACTTTTTATTTGTGCTTTGTTGAAATTGTTCACACATTGCACAGCTTTTATTTTTCTATCAATACACATTATGTCTGGAAGACAGGAAGTAACTCAACACTCTTGAATAGTTTCTACCTCAGTTTGTATGGTTTGTTGAGTTAGCACAGGATTAATATGTGGAAATGACAAATGAGGTAGTTGATACATAGAATAGTTTTTATTCATGCTTTATTTTCTTTGTTGTTCAATCCTAGATGGGCTGTGACTTAAAGTTTAATTGCTTTGTAGAAACACTGAGATTAAGTCTAAATTCATTGTGTTCTTCGAAGTGTTTTTGAAAATCCCCTTTTTTTTTCAGAATGTTTAACTAACTTGAAGTGTTTTATCAAGAGGATTATTTGTGATATGTACATTTTCCGAATGTACTTGTTCTATTTTAGGCCGAAGTAAAATAAAGATATAGATGGTATATAAAACCTCATTGGTTTTAAATGGCAGCTTTAAAATGTAGCGTCCATCCTGCAACTTCACAGATTGCTCCATGTTTGAATCTTGCCTCCTCTCTGGACATTTCCATTTTGTCCTCCGTATCCTTTTCATTGAAGTCATGCTCGTACTGCCTCCTCAGTAGCAGCTCCAATGACTCCACAGACACTCGGTTCACGGAGACAGAATCATTGTTACCTTCACAGAGTTTATCAGGGCAACTAACAACCCAACCTAGTAGGGTTTTGATGACTATGAACAACATTCCAGGGTTCCAACAGTTGAGAAGCGTTAGTTCCAATTAACAACTCCACCTGAGCAGGAATCTCTGGGATGTCAATGTGATCAAGGTAAGACCACTTCCGGAAAAAGTCTGTTTGGATTTTATTTCAGAATCCGAATCAGAAGCAGAATCAGAATCAGAATAGTTTTATTGCCATTGTTTGAGAACGGGTTCACAAACTAGGAATTTTTCTTGGTGCAATCGTGCAACATAAAACACATATAACACATATTTGGTAATAAAATGATCTGTAACTGAGCTATCAGATAGACTTAGAAGGAATTCAAGGAGCTATTGAGTTATTGTTCATTTGCCTGATGGCCGAGGGGAAAAAAACTGTTCAGGTGGCGGGAGGTGTGGGTCTGGATGGACCGTAGTCTCCTGCCTGAGGGGAGAGGAGAGAATAGTTTGTGTCCAGGGTGAGAAGAGTCAGCTGTGATCCGACCCACATGCCTCCTGGTCCTGGAGGAGAACAAGTCCTGGAGGGATGGGAGCTTGCAGCCAATCACCTTCTCAGCAGCACGTACGATGCGCTGCAGTCTGTGCTTATCCTGGACTGTGGCGCCGGGGAACCACACTGTGATGGAGGAGGTCAGAATGGACTCTATGATGGCTGAGTAAAACTGCACCAGCATCTCGGTCGGCACCTTAAGTTTCCTCAGCTGCCACAGGAAGTACATCCTCTGCTGGGCCTTCTTGATGAGGGAGCTGATGGTCGGCTCCCACTTGAGGTCCTGTGTGACGGTGGTGCCCAAGAAACGGAAGGAGTCCACAATGGGGACGGGGGTGGAAGAGTCAACCAGGGTGATGGGGGATGGTGGAGCTGTGACTTCCCTGAAGTCCATAATCATATCCACTGTTTTCTGGGCGTTCAGCTCCAGGTTGTTGAGGCTGCACCAGGACGTCAGCCGTTTGTTGCATTCACCGGCATTGTTTTTTGAGTGTAAGCCTCAGGAAGACTGTAATGCCGTTCTCCATTAAGTTTTGACACTTCCAGGCCACTTACAATATAGGTTGACACAGATGTTTTGGGCACCATTGTTAACAGGCATATTTTTGATCTTTTTTTTATTGAGGTTCAGCTTTTTCATGAGACCTTCAGTACAAAATGTACATGTTGATCCATTGTCCAGAAATGCATAGGTTTTAATGCTTTTGTTGCCTTCTCTTGGTTTTACCTGGACTAGTATGATTGACAGCGTTCCATTGCTCCTGGCCCCTGTTTGACTTCTAAAGGTTTTAGCCGTTACAAGTGTGTTATTTACCCTTGGTTCAGGTTCACTGCTGTCACTGGTGCTCACTGCCTTGTCCACCTTGTTAACTTGAATATGTAAAACTGTTGGATGATTTAGTTTGCATTTTCCACAGGTTATGCATTTATCACAACTGCTGCTCCAATGTCCAGTCTTAAGACGCCTAAAACAAGCTCCTTTTTCCTTTAAGAAGTTGATCTTGTCACGATGTTTGATTTTTATGAACCTTGGACAGTCATTCACAGAATGATGTTGTGAACAGAATAGACAACTGCTTTTGCTTGGACTGATTTCCATTGCTTTGTTATGTTAGACTTAGACAAACTTTAATGATCCACAAGGGAAATTGTTCCACACAGTAGCTCAGTTACAAAGGATGGAAAGGACAATGCAGGTATAAAATAGACTAAAAATGTACCGTAGTAGCAATATAAAATTTAACGTATATGTAATATTTACATAATATATGTACAGTATATGATATATACTGATATATTATATGTTTATATCATATATACAATATATAACAATTGCCATGTACAATATTACAGTAGGGGCAGCACGGTGGCAGAGGGGTTAGTGCGTCTGCCTCACAATACGAAGGTCCTGAGTAGTCGTGAGTTCAATCCCGGCCTCGGGATCTTTCTGTGTGGAGTTTGCATGTCCTCCCCGTGACTGCGTGGGTTCCCTCCGGGTACTCCGGCTTCCTCCCACCTCCAAAGACATGCACCTGGGGATAGGTTGATTGGCGACACTAAATTGGCCCTAGTGTGTGAATGTGAGTGTGAATGTTGTCTGTCTATCTGTGTTGGCCCTGTGATGAGGTGGCGACTTGTCCAGGGTGTACTCCGCCTTCCGCCCGATTGTAGCTGAGATAGGCTCCAGCGCCCCCTACGACCCCGAAGGGAATAAGCGGTAGAAAATGGATGGATGGATGGAATATTACAGTATATGTAACAGCTGCAGCATAAAATAGAGAGTAGATCCAGCAGAAAATAGACATAATAAACAATTTGAGATAGCTGACATAGAAGGTGTCAGGTAATAGACGGATATCATTTATTGCTGTATGGTGAGTGATTATACAGCTGGATGGAGTGCGGAATGAAGGAGTTTTTGAATTGAACACGTTCTTGTTTGTCAATAGTACAGACATTAGTCGCAAAGTTCCTTCTCCTTACTTGAGGTTTAATTGCGTACACATCCCTCTTGGCATGAATAACCTTTTCTGGTTGTTGAATATCTCCAAATACTGGATCAGACAAGAGTTTGACCTGATGTTCCAGAAAGCAAGCAACATCATTAAAGCATGGACTGCGTTGTTGATTCTCACGAATGTCATGTTCAACACTTCTGAATCGTTGTCTTACTTTAAAAGGGAAGTTTTGACCGAATGAGCTTGAGATTGGCAGACATGTCCAGCTCTCTCATGTCAATCATGGCGTTGTTGCAACCACAGAGGAACAAGGCAAAATCCTGGAGGGAAGAAACATTTTCTGCTTTAACAACAGGCCAGTGATGAACCTTTTCCACGTAGGCTGCTGTAATCTTTGTGTCATCTCCAAAATGTTCCTTCAGAAGAGCTTTAGCTCTCTCTCAAACCCTCTTTTTGCAGTCATATGTAAGCAACTTCAGACAAGATCTCTTGGTCGCCCCCTAGTGTCTCTTTCCAGATAGTACAGGCACTTTTATCCTCCACACAATGTTTGAATGCATGCATGAAAAGATTGAATTTCAAAGGATCACCATCAAAAACGGGTATTTCTCTTGGTGGAAGTTGACTTGCATTTTGTTGTTTTATTAGCAGTTAAAATATTTGTGAAAAGTATAATTATTGTTGGTTGCATGTGCATGTGTGACAGTTGCATTCCTTTGTAACGGGTGTAGTTTCAATTTGTGATAGTGCGTTGGTGCCATTAAGTTGTGCATCTGAACTCTCCCTCCTTATAGCAGGTAAGTGTTCAGGTTTCACAGGTATGATAGATGCTTGCCTTTCGTCAGGAAGTTGAATCCTTTCACTTTTTCAAAATAAGACTCCATTCCATCGTGCTCTGAATATGCTCTTAACTTATATTTCGGCATCTGAAGCTTCAATCTGTGTTTCAAGTTGCATTTTCTCCATCCTTTTGCGCAATGACTGCGCCTCCTTTTCCATCGCATGCATCCTTTCCATCGCTGAGATGTGCATCCGCATCTGTTTGGCATCCGCTTTGGCTTGCACAACACTGATGGATGCAGTAGATGTTATACTTGCTTTTGAACTGCTGCTTTTAGATGAGGCATTTGATCCAACATTTGACGCACTATCCTTACGGATTGTCAACCATTTGTCTGTTACACATGCTTGATATTTTGCAACACTGACAAAATTCATTCACACTCAAAAGTTTTGCTTTGAACCAAATGTTGTGTTTTTCTTTTTCTTCCACAGGCAACAACTCAAGCAATTTGTCATTTTTTGCATCATTAATCAACACCTGATACACACCGAAATGTTGGTTGATGTCTACATGACCAGGTTCACTCATTAACCATTGTATTTTATCCTTTAAGTTGGCGGCCTTACTCAGCTTAGATTTCCTCCATGTCTCCAAGTCTCACACTTTGGCAAGCAGTGCCTTCATTGTAAGCTTTACTGTTCCTTTAACTCCATTGTCGGGTGCATCAGGGAAAGCAGAGAGGAGGAGTTTCGGAGCCTGGTAAGGGACTTTGCTGTCTGGTGCCACAGGAACCTCTTGCAGCTCAATCCGTCAAAGACCAAGGAGCCATCATTGACTTTGGGAGGTCGAGTCCAAAGTCACAACCTATTGTGATCGAGGGAGTCGAGGTACAGACCGTGGACTCATTCAAGTATCTCGGGGTGTGTGGGTGGACAATAAGCTGGACTGGACTGTAAACACGGACCACTTGTACAGGAAAGGACAGAGCAGGCTGTACTTCCTGAGGAGGCAGTGCTCCTTCAACATTTGCAAAAAACTCTTGTGGATGTACTACCAGTCTGTGGTTGCCAGTGTTCTGTTCTACATGGTAGTGTGCTGGGGAGAGCAACACATCTAAGAAGAACAGCTCCAGACTGGAGAAACTGATCAGGCGGGCCGGCTCTACAATCGGAATAAAACTGGACTCACTGGTGACTGTGGCAGAGAAGAGGACTGTGGAAAAACTAGTGAGCATCATGGATGATGCCAGTCACCTTCGGCATACCGTTATCAGTAGCCAGAAGAGCCTGTCCAGTGTTAGACTGCTTCATCCTAAGTGCAGGACTAATACACTCAAACACTCCTCTGTCCCACACGCCATTAGACTGTACAACTCCCCTCTGGGGGTGAGGGGGGTACTAGGATGATAGGGGATGCAAAACAATAACATATACCCCCATTATTTACTTTTTAAATTATATCTCAATTCTGTACACTGCTGCTGGAATTTAAATTTTCCTGAGGGAACTCTCCTGAAGGAATCAGTAAAGTACTATCTATCTATCAGTTCCATCATTAATAGGTACACCATTTAAATTGCCCCCTTGTGTGGCTGCTTCACGCTACTCAACTTCATCGTTTTGATTTTCATCCTTTTAAATCATTTTATATCACCCTCCATCCAGCCATTTTCTACCGCTTGTCCCTTTCGGGTTCGCTGGAGCCTATCTCAGCTGCATTCGGGCGGAACGCGGGGTACACCCTGGACAAGTCGCCCTCTCATCGCAGGGCCAACACAGATTGACAGACAAGATTCACACTCACATTCACACACTAGGGACCATTTAGTGTTGCCAATCAACCTATCCCCAGGTGCATGTCTTTGGAGGTGGGAGGAAGCCGGAGTGAACCCACTCAGTCACGGGGAGAACATGCAAACTCACACAGAAATATCCAGAGCGCAGGATCGAACCCAGGGCCTTCGTATTGTGAGGCAGATGCACTAAACCCTGTTCCACCGTGCTGCCCCATTTTATAACCTACTCAGGGGCCTAGTGGTTAGAGTGTACGCCCTGAGATCGGTAGGTTGTGAGTTCAAACCCCGGCCGAGTCATACCAAAGACTATAAAAATGGGAGCCATTACCTCCCTGCTTGGCACTCAGCATCAAGGGTTGGAATTGGGGGTTAAATCACCAAAAATGATTCCCGGCCGCACCGCTGCTGCTCACTTCTCCCCTCACTTCCCAGGGGTGATCAAGGGGATGGGTCAAATGCAGAAAACAAATTTTACCACACATAGTGTGTGTGAGACAATCATTGGTACTGTGGAGAATGCATATAACTTTAAGAGTGCTTTCTGTATTCATAGTCATGTTTAAAACAGCTAGTGTTTTTCCATTTATACTCTTTCTATTTTTTATCTTATGTCCACAAGTAAAATATGTGTGTTACCTTGAAGGCTTGCGCTGTAGGAGATGGAATACTCCCTTTTGTCTTATCTGGAGTAGAACAATGAGGCCGTGTTCCTTTCCGGACAAGTGGGGGCTTTCTTCATGTGCAAGAAGTTGGCTCTTCCGTTTGAGTGTCAGATCAACTAGAGTAGCCGATATGAATGTATTGGTTAAGCCGATCTCCTGAAATTTTCAGTGAAACTTGATAATATTCCTATTCTGTCTTGGTGATCCTTCTTACTCAGCATATATGTCATCGAAAAAACTCGGGATTGACCAGGGGAAGTCTGGTGAGACGCAACAGTACTTTAACTTTAACTTATCACACAAACCCCAAATATGTTTCAAAAAACACCAATAGTTTTTCAACATAGTCAACTTTAACTGTCTTGTTTTAACACCAAAACTTTGGGTTTTTTCTTGTGTGCACACTTTTTTTTTTGCTTATGGAGTTGACTCCATTTACCTTCGCTCCTTTGTGGCTCACCACTCCTCGTTGTTGCACCCAATGCGCCGGCAGTGTTCCAGCTGCCGTGGCCTTCCTCTGTCCTCCGCTTGGCCTCGCCTCGCCACGCCGCTCACCTGGCTAGCACCCGCTGCACTCATGTTCCTTTCTTCTTGTGCATAACTCAAAAGAGCTTGTTTTTGACTTGAATTATGGAGACGCACTTCCGTTCATGCACTCGCGGCTTTCGGCAGGCTTTCCTTCTTATAACAAACTTGTACCATTAAGTCGTTAAATAAAAGAATAAGCGAAGTTGCTGTGTGATACGAAAATCCATTATATTTTTTTCTTAAACAAAGCATTAATTCTTATATCACAAAAACTCACACTGCCTGCGGTCAAAAACAATAAGTCTCTGGTGCGCCACACCTGAGTGCAATCAGTGCGCGACTAAATGTCCTTTGCTTCTGGCTCCACCATCAACTATCTTAAATGCAAACATGAAAACAAGACACATTTACGTCTTTCCCCATTACAAACATCATAACGCAATCTAAACTTATATAAACACATTACTGTCTGAGCATATAAAATATTCAATTGTGTTACATCACAAATTATTATATTGAAATTAGCCATGTGATTAAGATGGGCACGGTCTGACCAATCACAAGTCAGTAGGAGCTGCTTTGTTCTCGTGTTTGGAGAAAGCGGAAGAGCGATTGTCAGCCTGACATTGATGTGTCTCTGAGAACTGAACACATTTTTATAACTTATAACAAAATGTGTTTATACAGTAACCTGCTCACATGAGTCACATTACAGCAGGGGTGTCAAACTCATTTTAGCTCAGGGGCCGCATGGAGGAAAATCTATTTCCACGTGGGCGGGACGGGTAAAATCATGGCATGACAACTTAGAAATACAAGTAAGACAAGTTCAGATTGTTTTCTTTGTTTTACTTCGGCCCAAAATAGAACAAGCACATTCTGAAAATGTACATATCACAAATAATCATCTTGACAAAACACTTCAAGTTAGTTGAAAATTCTGAGGAAAAAAATGGTGCGGTTTCAAAAACACCTTGAAGAACACAATGAACTTAGACTTAATCTCAGGGTTTCTACAAAGCGATTAACCTTTACGTCACAGCCCATCTAGGATTGAATAAAAAATCAAATAAAGCATGAATAAAAGCTATTCTATGTGTCAACTACCTCATTTGTCATTTCCACATATTAATCCTGTGCTAACTCAACAAACCATACAAACTGAGGTAGAAACTATTCAAGAGTGTTGAGTTACTTCCTGTCTTCTAGACATAATGTGTATTGATAGAAAAATAAAAGCTGTGCAATGTGTGAACAATTTCAACAAAGCACAAATAAAAAGTTAAAAGACTGACAGTATTGCAGTAAATCACACACTGTTCACTTTCTTTACATTTGCACAGAAGACAATCATTTTCACAGAACTATATCAGTGTGCAGTGTCTCATGCTGCATTTTAAGTGGGGTTACTGATTGCTTATTTTACTCCTGTTTTACGTTGGGTGGAGGGGGAGGAGTCACAGCCCCGCTTTACCGTGTACCTCTTGCTTGGTATACTTGCTCGCCCCGGTATAAACTATTTGCTTGCCTAACAGAATTGCTATTGCGACATCCAGTGGACACAATTAGAACAGCGGTTTCTTTCATTAAAAAATGCAGCTGAATTTTACACTTCGCAAACTCATCTCGCGGGCCGGATTGAACCTGTTATGCCCGAATGTCGAGGGAGGTGGGGGTTGGGTTGTGGGTGTTAATTGTTCATATATCTCTGATTTGCACATCAATCAGTCTGAGGAGTAAAAGTTGGCAGTTTGTTATGCAAACAGTCACCCAGCATCACTTATGCGTCAACGTCAGTTTTGATACATCTCAACTTTGCAGTGAAAAAGGGTGTAGTGCAGGTTTTTGAACGTGCACAAACTTGACACATGAGGCCCCAGGTCCCTGGACTGAAGAAGGAGTAACCAAGCACTTGAAGCATCATCTATTTTACTGTTCAGGAAGGTTTCATGGGGTCATGAGTAGATAACACCCCATAGATAAGATTATGCTCCAAATAATGCAAGTTTGTATGAATACCTCAGATATTTGTGAAAGAAGCAGTGAGGAGGTCCTGGGTAGGGTGGATGTCGCCACATATGAGCAACGTACCACAAACTAAACAGCTAATTGGTTATTTTCCCTTGTGTGTTCTCATGTGTTTTACAGCGGCTGAATTATATGCAAACCTTTTACCACAAACTGAACAACTAAATGTTTTTTCTCCAGTGTGTGTTTTCATGTGTTTAGTCACTTGGCTGTTAACAGAAAAGCTTTTGCCACAAACTGAACAACTAAATGGTTTTTCACCTGTGTGTGTTCTCATGTGTTTATTCAAACGGTTCTTTAAAGAACAGGTTTTACCACAAATTGAACAGTTAAATGGGTTTTCACCTGTATGTGTTCTCATGTGTTGAGTCAAACGGCTCTTTAAGGAAAATTTGTTACCACAAATTGAACAGTTAAATGGGTTTTCACCTGTGTGTGTTCTCATGTGTTGAGTCAAACGGCAATTTTGAGAAAAGATTTTGCCACAAACTGAACAATTAATTGTTTTTTTACCTGTGTGTGTTCTCATGTGCTGAGTCATATGGTTATTTCGAGAAAAGATTTTGCCACAAACTGAACAATGAATTGTTTTTTTACCCATATGTGTTCTCATGTGTCGAGTCAAACGGTAATTTCGAGAAAAGCTTTTGCCACAAACTGAACACTTGAATGGTTTTTCACCCGTGTGCATTCTCATGTGTCGAGTCAACATGCCATTTACAGAAAAGCTTTTAGCACAAACTGAGCAGCTGAAACATTTTTTACCTCTCTTCTTTGTAGAGCGTTCTGAGTGTTTGTTGTCAGTGTGAGTCCTCATATCACCTTCACAGTCTGTATCGCTGCTCAAAGTTTCTTCAACCTCATCTTCAGCCTCACTATCTGATAGAGGAGCTAAGAGGTTGTCTACTTGTGGTTTCTCTTCATCATCTTCAGTCTTCACAGAGAGAATACTCAGTGGAAACTTGGTGTAATCAGCTTCCTCTCGTCCTAGAAGACACTCTCCCTCCTGAGTGATGCAGAGTTCCTCCTCTTCCTTTTTAATGCAGGGTGGTTGTGGAGTCTCCTGCTTCAAAGTGGAGCTCCCCCCTAACTGAGGGGAAACTTCTTCTGGATTACCGATCAGCTGCTGGACGTCTGCAAGACACAAACAACAAAAACACACTTTCTTCTATGTACTGTATGTGTGTGTAGTAGGGTTTTACAGTATACAGCTACTAATAAGTATCGTGGTACTAATCAATTGAAATCTGTAATATAGCATCTTTGAAAAGTACCGGTACCGTTCTTTCATCTGAATGCCACTGTGCGGCAGTGATTACAGAGCCAAAGCGCATGATACATATAAACAAATCTAAAAAACATCCAAAAGCTTCCAGCAACTTTGTATATACACACTGTAAGTATATATGTAATGTAATAACAGGCACATTCATAATAACATGTAATATTTACGTATTTTCATAATTTTTTATCATTTTAAGCAAACAGCGGCACATTATTTTCACAGACGCATCACAACGGTCGCTATTTCCTTCAACAACACCACCAACTATTACTAATAAAGGCAGACTTCATGAGTGCCATCAAAGAATACTTTGGGACAAATTATGATCAGAACCTTATATTTTTGAGCCTGAATATAAGGAGGATGAGCTACAAGTTTTAGAAGCTGAGTGATAAGCAGATCAAGCAATTAGCACTATTGCTAAGTGCTAAACAAAAAATACAAAGTATGAACATAACTCATTTCTGTAGAAACTGCCCAAATGCTGAAACTGAACTCAAATGCTGATGGAATAGGGCTGGGCAATATGGCCAAAAAAATTATCACGATTATTTTGTGCATACCATCCCATCCAATCTCGATTAATATAACGTTGTTAAATGTATTTAAAAGCGTATTGTCCCGTGCAGGATAATAGCGAGTACAGTTGCATCCCTACTATTTACTACCACAGTATCTTGTAACAGACATTTCCGCCATGTTTGATGGAGGTAATATATGCTCACAGCTGACAACTGTCATTTTGTTCATATCTATAATTGTGTTTACTAGAGGTGTAACGGTACAGGTCACCCACGCTTCGGTCCGTACCTGGTTTTAGGACCACAGTTTTGCTTATTTTCTGTACATTTTGTGGGGGTAAAGAAAACAACCTTTTTTCCTTTTTTTTTTTTTGCTTGTCATCACAAACATTCTACAGGAAACAAGGTATCAGTGGTGTACTGAATACTGTAGGTTCTTTGTTTACATTGTTCGACAACGTCGGCTAATTTCTGTTTTTAGGGCTTGGAATTCAAATAGCCTTCAAATGAGGGAACGCAACACACTCACCTTCATCTTCGCTTTGCAGATTGTTCTCCGTTGGTGGCGCTGATTCTCTTTCATGTTCTCTTTTAGCGGACGTCGCCATCTTAGCATAGCAGTAGTCGTCCATCTTCTATCACGTCTTCAATCTTCACTTCAGATATCGCTCCAAACTCAATGCACGTTTCGTGGCTTTGGAAAATACCAATTGAGATATTTGTTGCTATATTTGCTGAGAATCATATGACTTTAAGATCGTGAATTCGAACATTCTCCGAAAGACCATAGCCTGCGGTCTTCGCCCTTTTTTTTTTTTTCTGCTTTGCTTCAAGTACATTTGCGCATGCGCTAGAATTTAACAACTTCCGTTTTCTACTCCACAGTAGTTGTTTTTCAAAATAAAGGCATTTTAATCTTGTTTTAAAGCATCCATCCATCCATTTTCTACCGCTTGTCCCTTTAGTATCTAACATTAAATAATGGACAACTACTCTTTGAAAATAAAAAATATATATATATAAAAGCAAACTGACAATATAACCTGGTACCTACACACCGGAGCTCTTGTAAAAAGAGCTCAGCAGCGCATGCACTTTTTGCGTGGGATGAAAAGAGCACAGCTCCCTCCCCCCATTCTCAGCACATTCTACAGAGGCACTATAGAGAGCCTGCTGACCAACTGCATCTCTGTCTGGACTGGAGCCTGCAGTGCCTCAGACTGGAAGTCTCTCCAGAGAGTGGTGAGGACGGCGGAAAAGATCATCAGGACTCCTCTTCCTCCTATCCAGGAGATCGCAAAAAGCCGCTGCCTGACCAGGGCTCAGAAAATCTGCAAAGACTCCTCCCACCCCCACCAAGGAATGTTTTCACTGCTGGGCTCTAGAAAGAGGTTCCGCAGCAACCGTAGCAGAACCTCCAGGTTCTGTAACAGCTTCTTCCCTCAGGCCGTAAGACTCTTGAACGCATCATAATTAAATTATCCCCTCAACTCCCCCCAAAATGGATTAACTCGCTGGAATAAAAAAGACAATATAACATACATCCATAAACGTGGACGCATGTCAAAAAGTGCAATATATTTATCTGTACAGTAATCTATTTATTTATTTATATATATTTATTTATTTTATATATATATTTATATATTATTTATATATATTTATTTATTTATATATGCACCTTATTGCTTTTTTATCCGGCACTACCATGAGCTAATGTAACAAAATGTCGTTTTTATCTGTGCTGTAAAGTTCAAATTTGAATGACAATAAAAAGGAAGTCTAAGTCTAAGTCTAAGTGCACAGACATGTTTGATGGCTGTTGTTCAAACCAGAAAAAGGGCAAACATTGTAGAGAAAAAAATCTTACAATTTAAATACTACAAGAAATACAGAAATATTTTTCAACCCACTTAGTTGTTTTAGTTAAAAACCTTTAGAAAGTCAAATGATTACTCTGAATAAAGAAGAAAAGCACTAAGAGTGTAGATCTCCACCAGGACCAATCCTATTGTTCACGTGCTACTAAATTGTGTGCCATCTCATGTGTATCGTGTGCTGGTATGACAATAAACTTCCATGAATCCTGTAAAACACCAGACAGTTAGTAATATGGTTTCACATAAAAATGTTGGTGAAACTGCTCATTTCTACCTAGCGATAGGTGGCTCTAACTGTAGTGCTAATCACTCACCAGCAGAAAGCCCTCATCGCACTGCTAATCAATAACTACCATCTTAGGCACTTAACATCACTAATCGCCAGTTAACAGCTATCATGCTAAATGTTAACTATCTTAAATGCAAAAATGAAAACAAGACACATTAACGTCTTTCCCCATTACAAACATCATAACACAATCTAAACTTATATAAACACATTACTGTCTGAGCATATAAGATATTCAATTGTGTTAAATCGCAATTTATTATATTGAAATTAGCCATGTGATTAAGATGGGCACGGTCTGACCAATCACAAGTCAGTAGGAGCTGCTTTGTTCTCGTGTTTGGAGAAAGCGGAAGAGCGATTGTCAGCCTGACATTGATGTGTCTCTGAGAACTGAACACATTTTTATAACTTATAACAAAATGTGTTTATACAGTAACCTGCTCACATGAGTCACATTACAGCAGGGGTGTCAAACTCATTTTAGCTCAGGGGCCGCATGGAGGAAAATCTATTTCCACGTGGGCAGGACGGGTAAAATCATGGCATGATAACTTAAAAATACGACTACAACAACTTTAGATTGTTTTCTTTATTTTACTTCGGGCCAAAATACAACAAGCACATTCTGAAAATGTAGATTTCACAAATAATCCTCTTGACAAAAAACTAAAAAAAGCATGAATAAAAACTATTCTATGTATCAACTACCTCATTTATCATTTCCACATATGAATCCTGTGCTAACTCAACAAACCATACAAACTGAGGTAGAAACTATTCAAGTGGGTTGAGTTACTTCCTGTCTTCTAGGCATCACTGTGAGAGAATATACTTTCTGTCAAAAAGGGATGACGTCATATAAATTGAATACAAAAAAATAATACAAAAAAACTAAAGTCCTGCCCCCTAAATTCAGAGTGTATGTCCCGCCTTCTGGCATCTGGCTATGATTTATATATATTTTATATATTTAATTTGACAGGTCTTCGAAAGATTAAAAAAACAATAATCTATATATTTACTCTATTTAATATGAATTTATTGCAGCTATAGTCACTGTGTGTAGACTTGAAGGGGGTCTCGTATCCTTAGTAAGGGCTTTTTTCTAACAGGAACATTGGGGGTCGGTTTTATCAAATTTTAGGTGAATTGAGATAAAGATGACATGTTATCAAAGCCCTACAATGGGGGGTGTGGGGGTCCCCACCCTCCTGTCTGTTGTAGTCTAAAACCGATCTTGACAGCTGTTGATTGAGATAACAATGAAGGGGTTTGTCGAACCTGGGGTGTGGAAAACTATGAGCATATAACCATGTGCACGTGTTTGTGGATTTTATAAATCGCGTCTCAGCGTTCTGTTTCAGTTTCTGTATATTTATTTATATAGCACATTTGAAAACAACCTCAGTTGGTGCTGTAGAAATATACCTTAAAACGAGTGCAGAATATATCACCTAAAATACTAACATGTAATATATAAATACAAAGGATAAAACAAGAAATAAAAACAACCAAGATATCCTGTCTAACTGGATTTGAATGCCAGGGAGTACAAATGTGTTTTTAGTCTAGATTTAAATTGGATCTACACTCTTCAGAGTAATTATTTGAGTTTCTAAAGGTTTTTAACTAAAACAACTAAGTAGGTTGAAAAATATTTCTGTGTTTCTTGTAGTGTTTAAAATGTATGATTTTTTTCTTCGATGTATGCCCTTTTTCTGATTTGACAGCCATCGAAAAGGTCTGTGCACGTGCTTGTACATATATATTTTTTATTTTCAAAGAGTAGTTGTCCATTATTTGCTGTTAGATACTTTTGCAAACCTGTGTTTTAAAACAAGATTAAAATGCCTTTATTTTGAAAAACCACCGCTGTGGAGTAGGAAACTGAAGATGCTGACTTCTAGCGCATGCGCAAATGTACTTGAAGCCAAGCAAAAAGACGAAGACTGCATGCTATGGTTTTTCGGAGATATTTCGAATTCACGATCTTAAAGTCATATGATTCACAGCAAATATAGCAACACATATCTCAATTGGTATTTTCCAAAGCCACGAGACGTGCATTGAGTTTGGAGCGATATCTGAAGTGAAGATTGAAGACGTGATAGAAGATGGACGACTACTGCTATGCTAAGATGGCGACGTCCGCTAAAAGAGAACATGAAAGAGAATCAGCGCCACCAACTTCCAGCAAATCACCAACGGAGATAAAGACGAAAGATGAAGGTGAGTGACTTGAAGTTTTGTCATTTGAAAATTATTTTCAAGGCCTTAAAGTCGAAATGAGCCGACCTTGTTGAAGAATGTAAAGAAAGAGCCGCCATGATTGTTAGCTTGAAGAAGGCAGTGGAGTTCACATCAGAGGAGATGAAATAATGCAAAAGTCAAATGAAGAAAGTGGAAGAGCAAATAAAAAAATGATGTGAAAGAAGAGATGTTGGGGAAGAGTAAGAGATGTGCAGTGTGTGAAGAGAAGACTGGACCACATGTCTACATCAACGTGCAGAGGTATGCTGTGTTCAAACACTAATGGTAAAATAAGATAGCTGGTAGTGTTTTTGTTATATTTGTGGTTTGAAAAATGTAACTGAGAGCAAGTTACAAACATCTGAGCCTCTTTAAATATTTTTATTTCTTTCTAGTTCTTATTTTTTTGTTTTTCTAAAAAATTTGTATTGAATTCCTTTGGTGGTGGTATGGTATGATATGTTTTAATAACAGATAGTTTATGTTAAACATGTGTCTGAATTTAAACAAAGCCCCAAATTTGAAAAGACAACTTTCACGAGGGTGTGACACGAATATTCAAATGAAATAACATTTTGTAACAACATAAATAACACCTAAATAAACGAACAATAAAATAAACAAGTACCAAACAATATCAATAAAATTGCTGATTTTAACATAAATAAGGGTCTGTGGGACTCGTTTTAAATTTTTATTAAAAGAAAAATTATATAATTAATTAATTTTTCAAACGGAAACTCACTGACTTTGGCTCATTTTCTGTGAAGAACATATATCAGAATACAAATTTAATGACCACACACCATACACCCCCCCTACACATTTCTATTACATATAAGATGTCCGGGGTCCACTGGACCCGGGGCTAATAGAAGTGTGGAAATTGATGTTTTGTGTACCACACACACACACGCACGCACGCACGCACACACACACACAGCAGGCCTGGGCAGGAGGAGGACAGAGTGTAGGTACACAGAACATCAGCGGGTCAAATGTGCGAGAAAATGAGAGCAGACAGTGTTGACAAACAATGTTGCAACCTTGTGTGGGAACCGCAGGTGCAGAAACACAAAAGAAGAATCCCTGTGGGATGCAGAAACTGGCAGAGAAATTTTCCATGCAACGTTCATATTGTTGTTACTCAGCCAGTGTTTGTGGGTCTGATTGACCCGTTGCATTTTGTGGCTTTTAATGCCTCACAATCAAACACATTTATGATAAAATACTGAACAGATGTTTACCTTATCCCAATAAACATCTGTTCAGTATTTTAACATAAAAGTGTTTGATTGTGAGGCATTAAAAGCCACAAAATGCAACGGGTCCATCAGACCCACAAACGCTGGCTGAGTAACAACAATATGAACATTACACAAGGGTTAAAACACAATTGATGTGCCTGTTTTGTTGAGAGTAGTGCAAATGTTGCAGTCCATGAAATGGTCATCTGAAAAGTGTTTGTGGTAATGAACCACAGCTGGAGAAAATTTAACTCTTATTGGAGGGAAGGTAGATGGACTTATTTTTTTCCGTGGTTTTGAGGTAAGGTGAGTATTTAGTCACATTTAACAAAGTCTCTGTACAGTTTGTCGTGTCGTCAAGTAACAGAAAAGAATGGACGTGTTCAAGTCGCGAGCAACGACTCGTTAGCAGCGTGTTTTGAAGACTAGCCTACAGTTGTTTGGTCGCTGTCTGAATTTTTTAATCAAAACAAAAGAGTTCCTCTTTGCAAATTTTGGCAAATGCTACTAATAAAAAATTTAGCGAGCATTATTACTAAGCTAAGTTATACATCGAGTCCATCAAGTTATTCGATTGATTTTTGAGTGGACATAACAGCCACTATCTCTAAGGCCCCTTCTACACTAAGCCAGCTAAGGTTATCCAGGGTATATCTCACCTAACCTTATCCTTGTCCACACACACACAATGCCACTGTTTAAGACCCCCTCACCCCTCCGTCCGCCGGCAAAAAAATGTGCCGTCATAGTCACCTCTGACCTGGAAGTGTATCCTTACCCTGTGTTTCAATGTAGACTATTGCCACATGTCTTTGAACAGTACACCTTGCTTGCCTCACCATCAGCAGCTGTTAGACTATTGTAGTGAATCACACCTGATCCATCATACATGAATCATAGCTTTAATGGACGTGTGAAAGTAAACAATGTGATAAAGAACATTTTACAACAATCAATCTAGGGATCTAGATATCTGGTCAGGACACTGTGCTTGTAGGCTGAACTTGGCGGTCGTACTTGACGGCCACAACCACTTCATGGCTTCACAATAGTTATGGAGTACAAAACTAGACGTTGAGTAATCGCTGGACATACATCGCGGACAATTACTGATAGTCTGCTTTGCCAGTCCAAATGCCTTCACTGTTTGTCGTAGTTTTGAGGATTGTTAATAGCATGGTGGATGTCCGGTTGTGCCCTGTGGAAATAAGAAATAAAGTGAGCAAGTTGTAACTAATCGACGGCCTCGTCCTTCCGATCAAAGAGGGGAGCTTTATGGACCCAGTGTTACCCCCGAGAAATCATGGGCCCTGGAGGGAAGGTCTCCCCTGCGCTCCTCGACCACGGTCTGGGAGCCGCCAAACAGGAAAGGTGTAAAGCAACCCTTGCAGAGCGGCGGCTCCCTGTTTAAAGTGTCACCTTTATTGTTAGTTTAGAAGCCCAAATACCTCCATATTGCACTTCACGCACCCTCTTTATTAACCAGTAGAATTGTTGTTTGTTGCCTTTCTTCCTCTCCACCATGTTATTGCTTGTATGCACTTTGTGTGTGCGTTTTGACACACTCAACATCATGCGCCTCGGCTCTGTAGTCACCATCATTTCATTCAGATGAAAGAACAGTTTTCAAAGGTGCTATATTATCGATTTCAATTGATTAGTACCACAATACTTTATTAGTAGCAGTATACTGTACAACCCTACTACACACACATACAGTACATAGAAGAAAGTGTGTTTTTATTGTTTGTGTCTTGCAGACGTCCATCAGCTGATCTGTAATCCAGAAGAAGTTTCCCCTCAGTTAGGGGGGAGCTCCACTTTGAAGCAGGAGACTCCACAACCACCCTGCATTAAAAAGGAAGAGGAGGAACTCTGCATCACTCAGGAGGGAGAGTGTCTTCTAGGACGAGAGGAAGCTGATTACACCAAGTTTCCACTGAGTATTCTCTCTGTGAAGACTGAAGATGATGAAGAGAAACCACAAGTAGACAACCTCTTAGCTCCACTATCAGATAGTGAGGCTGAAGACGAGGTTGAAGAACCTTTGAGCAGCGATACAGACTGTGAAGGTGATATGAGGACTCACACTGACAACAAACACTCTGAATGCTCTTCAAAGAAGAGAGGTAAAACATGTTTGAGCTGTTCAGTTTGTGGCAAAAGCTTTTCTCGAAATAGCTGTTTGACTCAACACTTGAGAACACACACAGGAAAAAAACCATTTAATTGTTCGGTTTGTGGCAACAACTTTTCTCAAAATAGCTCTTTGACTCGACACATGAGAACACACACAGGAGTAAAAACATTTGATTGTTTAGTTTGTGGCAAAAGCTTTTCTCAAAACAGCCATTTGACTCAACACATGAGAACACACACAGGAGAAAAACCATTTAATTGTTCAGCTTGTGGCAAAAGCTTTTCTCGAAATAGCTCTTTGACTGAACACATGAGAACACACACAGGTGAAAAACCATTTAACTGTTCAGTTTGTGGCAAAAGCACTTCTCGAAAAAGCATTTTGATTGAACACATAAGAACACACACACAGGAGAAAAAACATTTAATAATTCAGTTTGTGGCAAACGCTTTACTGGTAAGAGTAATTCGACTCAACACATGAGAACACACACAGGTGAACAATCATTTAAGTGTTCAGTTTGTGGCAAAAGCATTTCTGTTGAGTGGAAATTGACTGGACACATGAAACAACACACTAAGACCATTTAGTTGTTCAGTGTGCTGTAAAAGGTTCCCACATAATGCAGACGCAATAAAACACATAAGAACACACAAGGGAAAATAACCAATTAGCTGTTTAGTTTGTGGTATGTTGCTCATATGTGGCGACATCCACCCTACCCAGGACCTCCTCACTGCTTCTTTCACAAATATCTGAGGTATTCATACAAACTTGGATTATTTAGAGCATAATTTTATCTACTCATGCCCCCATGTCTTCTCTGTATCTGAAACCTTCCTGAACAGTAAGATAGATGATGCTTCAAGTGCTTGGTTACTCCTTCTTCAGTCCAGGGACCTGGGGCCTCATGTGTCAAGTTTGTGCACGCTCAAAAACCTGCACTACACCCTTTTTCACTGCAAAGTTGAGATGTATCAAGTTGACGTGAGAATGGGCACTGCCTCACAGCAGCTTCATAGCTGTCATACGCACACTTCTACAGGCTGTGGATACTTAAGCGACACACATATGTGATGCTGGGTAACTGTTCCCATAAAAAAGTGGCAACTTTTACTCCTCGGACTGATTGATGTGCAAATCAGAGACATATGAACAATTAACCCCAAACACCCACAACTCAAGACCCACCTCCCTCGACATTCTGCCATAACAGGTTCAATCCGGCCCGCGAGATGAGTTTGCGAAGTGTAAAATTCAGCTGCATTTTTAAATTAAAGAAACTGCTGTTCTAATTGTGTCCACTGGATGCCGCAATAGCAATTTTTGTTAGGCAAGCAAGTAGTTTATACTGGGGTGAGCAAGTATACCAAGCAAGAGGTACACGGTTAAGCGGGGCTGTGACTCCTCCCCCTCCACCCAACGTAAAACAGGAGTAAAATAAGCAATCAGTAACCCCACTTAAAATGCAGCATGAGACACTGCACACTGATATAGTTCTGTGAAAATGATTGTCTTCTGTGCAAATGTAAAGAAAGTGAACAGTGTGTGATTTACTGCAATACTGTCAGTCTTTTAACTTTTTATTTGTGCTCTGTTGAAATTGTTCACACATTGCACAGCTTTTATTTTTCTATCAATACACATTATGTCTAGAAGACAGGAAGTAACTCAACACTCTTGAATAGTTTCTACCTCAGTTTGTATGGTTTGTTGAGTTAGCACAGGATTAATATGTGGAAATGACAAATGAGGTAGTTGATACATAGAATAGTTTTTATTCATGCGTTATTTTGTTTTTGTTCAATCCTAGATGGGTTGTGACTTAAAGTTGAATTGCTTTGTAGAAACACTGAGATTAAGTCTAAGTTCATTGTGTTCTTCAAGGTGTTTCTGAAAATGCACAATTTTTTCCCTCTAAATGTTTAACTAACTTGAAGTGTTTTGTCAAGAGGATTATTTGCTATATGTACATTTTCAGAATGTGCTTGTTCTATTTTGGGCCGAAGTAAAATAAAGAAAACAATCTGAAGTTGTTGTAGTCGTATTTTTAAGTTATCATGCCATGATTTTACCCGTCCCGCCCACGTGGAAATAGATTTTCCTCCATGCGGCCCCTGAGCTAAAATGAGTTTGACTCACCTGGTTTGGGTAAAGATGTTTGTAATGGGGAAATACGTTAATGTGTCTTGTTTTCATGTTTGCATTTAAGATAGTTGAAATTTAGCATGATAGCTGTTAACTGGCGATTAGTGATGTTAAGTGCCTAAGATGGTAGTTATTGATTAGCAGTGCGATGAGGGCTTTCTGCTCGTGAGTGATTAGCACTACAGTTAGAGCCACCTATCGCTAGGTAGAAATGAGCAACATTTTTATGTGAAACCATATTACTAACTGTCTGGTGTTTTACAGGATTCATGGAAGTTTGTTGTCATAGCAGCACACGATACACATGAGATGGCACACAATTTAGTAGCACGTGAACAATAGGATTGGTCCTGGTGGAGATCTACACTCTTAGTGCTTTTCTTCTTTATTCAGAGTAATCATTTGACTATCTAAAGGTTTTTAACTAAAACAACTAAGTATGTTGAAAAATATTCTGTGTTTCTTGTAGTATTTAAAATAGGGCTAGGCGATATGGCCTTTTTTTAATATCGCAATATTTTAAGGCCATATCGCGATACACAATATATATCTGGATATTTTGCCTTAGCCTTGAATGAACATTTGATGCATATAATCACAGCAGTATGATGATTCTATGTGTCTACATTAAAACATTCTTCTTCATACTGCATTAATATATGCTACTTTTAAACTTTCATGCAGAGAAGGAAATCACAACTAAAAAAATCACTTTTTTTTCATACGGTGTTGATCTGGAAATGTTTGCCTCTGCATTTTGATGGTGTGGGCGTGTGGCACCGAACGGAGATGTTGACATGCGGAGTAAGCACTCTTCATTCTCTAGCAGGTGACTTTTCAAATGATGCTACATATTAGCAGTAATGCTACTTTTAATAGCAACGCTTTCGCCCCACACTTGACAAATTACGGTCGTCTGTTCGACATATTCCCGCTCGAAGCCAAACCACCACTGCGCTTGCTGTCTGTGAGAAGGAGAGACAGGAAAGAGCGAGGAGAGCCTGTAGTGTAATGCCAGCAGCTAAAAGCAGCTGCGTGAGAATGTATACTCGAATATCACGATATAGTCATTTTCTATATCGCACAGAGACAAACCCGCGATATATCGCGCAAATCGATATATCGCCCAGCCCTAATTTAAAATGTATACCAAAGACTATAAAAATGGGAGCCATTACCTCCCTGCTTGGCACTCATTATCAAGGGTTGGAATTGGGGGTTAAATCACCAAAAATTATTCCAAGGCGCGGCCACCGCTGCTGCTCACTGCTCCCCTCACCTCCCAGGGGGTGATCAAGGGTGATGGGTCAAATGCAGAGAATAATTTCGCCACACCTAGTGTGTGTGTGACAATACTTGGTACTTTAACTTTAACTTAAATATAGGATTTTTTTTGTTCGATGTATGCCCTTTTTCTGGTTTGAACAACAGCTATCGAAAAAGTCTGTGCACGTGCTTGTATATATATATTTTTTTTATTTTCAAAGAGTAGTTGTAGATTATTTGATGTTAGATACTTTTGCCAACCATTGTTTTAAAACAAGATTAAAATGCCTTTGTTTTGAAAAACAACTGATGTTGAGTAGGAAACGGAAGTGGCTGACTTCTGGCGCATGCGCAAATGTACTTGAAGCGGAGCAAAAAGACGAAGACCGCATCCTATGGTTGTTCGGAGATTCTTCGAATTCACGATCTTAAAGTCATATGATTCACAGCAAATATAGCAACAAATATCTTAATTCGTATTTTCCAAAGCCACGAAACGTGCATTGAGTTTGGAGCGATATCTGAAGTGAAGATTGAAGACGTGATAGAAGATGGACGACTACTGCTATGCTAAGATGGCGACGTCCGCTAAAAGAGAACATGAAAGAGAATCAGCGCCACCAACTTCCAGCAAATCACCAACGGAGATAAAGACGAAAGATGAAGGTGAGTGACTTGAAGTTTTGTCATTTGAAAACTATTTCAAGCCTGAAAAAAGTGCCGACCTTGTTGAAGAATGTAAAGAAAGAGCCGCCATGATTGTTAGCTTGAAGAAGGCAGTGGAGTTCACATCAGAGGAGATGAAAGAATGCAAAAGTCATATTTAGAAAGTGGAAGAGCTAAACAACCGCTTCCTATTTTTAACAAATGCCACAAATAAGATATTTAGTTAGCATTACTAAGCTAAGTTATTCATCGAGTCCTCGAGCATTTTTGAATTGTATTTCCTAGTTCTTAGTAGGGTTGAGTTAGTGCTGGACAATTAATCCCATTTTAATCTCAATATCAATTAAGACTTGTCATAAATATGAAAAAGAAGAAACACTACACACTAGGGTTGTCCCGATACCAATAATTTAGTACTGGTACTAAATGTATAAATACTTTACCAAATAAAGGAAACTACGAACAATGTCAATATTGGCTATATTTTAACATAAAATCTTACACTACATTAAACACTCACAGTCAAAGAACAATTTTACAAGGTTAAAATATAAATTAAATGGCATTAAACACATTGGGCTTCTCTTGTTGCACTCAAATAACAATTTACAATTTTCCATATTACATATAGTCTGCTATAATCAAGGATTAGATTAGAATACAAATTAAGTTTTACTGACATATTAAATTATAAATTATTTATGGTTGCCACTCCTGGTCTGTGCTTTAAGAAAAATACAATTATTAATTAAGTACTAAAAACGAAACAATGGATACATGTACACAGATAAGCCATGTAGCAGGTAAAACACATTTATTAAAGACAAAACACAAATTGTAGGAATTTGTTACAAAATGTAGTCATTTCACTTGCATTAGTTGACTGCTAATTGGGCAGTTTTAACTGTGCTAATATTTGGCATCAAGTTCTACGTATCTACATGTGCACAGCAGGGGAGCTGGTTAACTTATGAGAGTAGTATGTGTGTTTGTGAGAATGTCAACGTGTTGTCTGAGTGACGTCAGTGAGTGAGCGGGTGAGTAAAGAGAGAGCAGCAGGACAGGTGTAACAACTACATTATACCTGTCACTATTTAAACTCCTTGTGCAGATCTGAATGCTTATTATTTAAATGTTGACCTAAGTCTGAAGCAAAGGTGGTAATACTAATCACCACATTTGGCGAGGCGTGTTTTAAAGCAGTCGTTGTGAGAGTAGTGTATGTGTGTGTGCACCTTTAAGAGTGGCAGTATGTGGGGTGAGTGACGTGAGTGGGCGAGTAAGGAGAGGTAGTGGTAGCATGTGCAGGAGTGTTAATAGCATGGTGGATGTCCGGTTGTGCCCTGTGGAAATAATAAATAAAGTGAGCAAGTTGTAACTAATCGACGGACTCGTGCTTCCGACCAAAGAGTGGCGCTTTTAAAAAAAAAATGTTTTATTTATTTATTTATTTATTAACAGACAGACATAGTTTTGTAGTTCATTATTGTTTCTTTTGTTAATATCAGAGTCCGTTCTGCAAAAAGGTCATCCCTAGAAGTATACATCATCATACAAAATGCAATACAATACATTTCCAAATCTACCCACCAAATACCCATTTACAATTTCATTTAATGATTTAAAAAAATAAGGAATCTTTAAATCCACCAAATCAGTCTCAATATCCTATTATTCAAATTTTATTAAAAGGTTGCATCTTGAAGATCTGCGATAATCTCATCATACATACAGTGGTCAAGACCAAAATTATGCAACTGATGTTCATTTTTTAACCATAAAAATACACTCAGTACTGTTAAAAGTACTAAGCATAACATCGCAATAAATTTAGCTTAAAACGCTTTTTAAAAATGTTTAAATAATTTGATTCTTTTATAGAGCTATCAATCTTATTGCAGATCATCGGACCTCTACAGGCTGTACTAAAGCTTGTACACTTTAGAGGACGATTTTTCCCTCTTAATAAAGGTTTACTTCTAATGTTATATCTATAAGAAGTAGTGGTCACTGGAATGAGCTGGCAGAGTCTAGAATTGAATCCATATACTACGCTATACATAATACAAGCACTGTGGAATCTGTTGCCCTCCGTAAGCTTCAGAAGATTGTACCCATAAAAAAGAGGATTTGAGGGAGCATTAAAGTGGGCCCATGATATAACACGTATGACTTTCTTCTAAGGATCTCCAGTTTTTTAAGATAACTGGGATAGACATTGCAATAGTTTATATATGGTTCAAATAGAGTCCGATACAGAATTAAGAGAGCGTTAAGAGGAAGAAAGTGTCTCCATTTTGAGAGTAGACCGACATATTTAGATAATTTATTCATTAAATATTCAATATGGCTTTTAAAATGTATAAATCCATCTATGTATATTCTAAGGAATTTGGTGCTCTCAACTCTCTCAATTGCTTTACCACTTATTTTAATCAGTACCCTATCAAAGCTTTTACGGCTTCTATTTGAACGAAATATAATAGTTTGTTTCATTTATATTTAAAGATAATTTATTACATTTGAACCAAGTGTCTACTTTAACTAATTCACTATTGACAATAGCTTGAAGGCTTTCAGGATTTTTGTGTGACATAAATACCTTTCAAATAAATCTCAGCCTTCCCGGTAAGGTATATTCAGGTGTGCAGGAGAGGAGGCTACGCGGGATGGTCGAACCTCGGATTCAGGAGGAACAGTGTGGTTTTCGTCCTGGTCGTGGAACTGTGGACCAGCTCTATACTCTCGGCAGGGCCCTTTTAGGGTGCATGGGAGTTTGCCCAACCAGTCTACATGTGCTTTGTGGACTTGGAGAAGGCATTCGACCGTATCCTGTGGGGAGTGCTCAGAGACTATGGGGTAACGGACTGTCTGATTGTGGCGGTCCGCTCCCTGTATGATCAGTGTCAGAGCTTGGTCCGCATTGCCGGCAGTAAGTCGGACCCGTTTCCAGTGAGGGTTGGACTCCGCCAAGGCTGCCCTTTGTCACAGATTCTGTTCATAACTATTATGGACAGAATTTCTAGGCGCAGTCAGGGCGTTGAGGGTATCTGGTTTGGTGGCTGCAGGATTAGGTCTCTGCTTTTTGTAGATGATGTGGTCCTGATGGCTTCATCTGGCCAAGATCTTCAGCTCTCACTGGTTTGCAGCCGAGTGTGAAGCGACTGGGATGGGAATCAGCACCTCCAAGTCCGAGTCCATGGTTCTCGCCCGGAAAAGGGTGGAGTGCCATCTCCGGGTTGGGAAGGAGATCTTGCCCCAAGTGGAGGAGTTCAAGTACCTCTGAGTCTTGTTCACGAGTGAGGGAAGAGTGGATCGTGAGGTCGACAGGGGGATTGGTGCGGCGTCTTAAGTAATGCGGACGCTGTATCGATCCGTTGTGGTGAAGAAGGAGCTGAGCCGGAAGGCAAAGCTCTCAATTTACCGGTCGATCTACGTTCCCATCCTCACCTATGGTCATGAGCTTTGGGTTATGACCGAAAGGACAAGATCACGGGTACAAGCGGCCGAAATGAGTTTCCTCCGCCGGGTGGCGGGTCTCTCCCTTAGAGATAGGGTGAGAAGCTCTGCCATCCGGAGGGAGCTCAAAGTAAAGCCGCTGCTCCTCCACATGGAGAGGAGCCAGATGAGGTGGTTCGGGCATCTGGTCAGGATGCGGAAGAGGATGGATGGATGAATAAATGTGTGTCATCAGCAAAAATTACTTCGTGAAAAATAATTGATGAATTCACAAAGTCATTTATATACAATATAAAAAGAAGTGGTCCCAATATGGAGCCTTGTGGAACTCCACATGTTATACTTTTACTGGAAGATTTGCTGTTGTTTATTTGCACATATTGCTCCCTTTCAAATAAATAACTTCTGAACCAACTGAGTGCAACCCCTCTGACACCACAGTGTTGCAATTTACCCAATAAGATATCAAAAATCAATGGTGTCAAATGCTTTTGATAAATCAAGGAAAACACCGATTCCACACTCACCGTTATCAACAGCAGCATGGATTTTTTTCAATTAGATCAAGGATTGCCATACAGGTGGTATTCTTCTTCCTGAAGCCATGTTGGCATGGGCTGAGTATGTTTAGTTTATCCAGGTATCCGCCTAGTCTATTGGGCACTCTCGAGTACCTTTGAGAATGTTGGTAGAATCGATAATAGGTCGATCATTTTGCAAGTTGTTTTTATCACCAGCTTTGTGAATTGGTATAATTTTTGCAATCTTAGTCATTTTAGGTACCACTCCGTGGAGCAGAGAGAGATTTATACAAAATACAAGCGGATCCACAATTTCTTCTTCAAGGAATTTGACAATTTTACCACTCACAGCATTCACACCGGCAGCATGGGAACTTTTCAGGTTCGTAATAATTGTAATAACTTCTGATTTATTAGTAGGTGTAAGAAAAAGTGAGTTGAAATAGTTACCTTTGAGGTAATGTTGGTATGCTGTTCCCTTGTGTGGGGTTATGTTTTTTGAAAGAGTTTCCCCTATAGAAGTGAAGTAATTGTTAAAACTGGTGGCGAGATCAACATCATTGGGATAATAACTATCATTTAGTTTAATTATGGTGTCAGGAAGGACAGTGGATTTTTTTACCCCGACTGAGCATATTATTTAATACAGCATTGCTTTTGATCACCACAAGAGGCCTTAAAGGCCTACTGAAAGCCACTACTACCGACCACGCAGTCTGATAGTTTATATATCAATGATGAAATCTTAACATTGCAACACATGCCAATACGGCCGGGTCAACTTATAAAGTGCAATTTTAAATTTCCCGCTAAACTTCCGGTTGAAAACGTCTATGTATGATGACGTATGTGCGTGACGTCAATCGTTGAAACGGAAGTATTCGGACACATTGTATCCAATACAAAAAGTTCGATTTTCATCGCAAAATTCCACAGTATTCTGGACATCTGTGTTGGTGAATCTTTTGCCATTTGTTTAATGAACAATGAAGACTGCAAAGAAGAAAGCTTTAGGTGGGATCGGTGTATTAGCGGCTGGCTGCAGCAACACAACCAGGAGGACTTTGACTTGGATAGCAGACGCGCTATCCGACGCTAGCCACCGACCGCATTGACGATCGGGTGAAGTCCTTCGTTGTGCCGTCGATCGCTGGAACGCGGGTGAGCACGGGTGTTGATGAGCAGATGAGGGCTGGCTGGCGTAGGTGAATAGCTAATGTTTTTAGCATAGCTCTGTGAGGTCCCGTTGCTAAGTTAGCTTCAATGGCGTCGTTAGCAACAGCATTGTTAAGCTTCGCCAGGCTGGAAAGCATTAACCGTGTAGTTACATGTCCATGGTTTAATAGTATTGTTGATTTTCTGTCTATCCTTCCAGTCAGGGGTTTATTTCTTTTGTTTCTATCTGCAGTTAAGCCCGATGCTATCACGTTAGCTCTGTAGCTAAAGTGCTTCGCCGATGTATTGTCGTGGAGATAAAAGTCACTGTGAATGTCCATTTCGCGTTCTCGACTCTCATTTTCAAGAGGATATAGTATCCGAGGTGGTTTAAAATACAAATCCGTGATCCACAGTAGAAAAAGGAGAGAGCGTGGAATCCAATGAGCCAGGTTGTACCTAAGTTACGATCAGAGCGAAAAAAGATGCGTCCTGCACTGCACTCTAGTCCTTCACTCTCACGTTCCTCATCCACAAATCTTTCTTCCTGGCTCAAATTAATGGGGTAATAGCCGCTTTCTCTGTCCGAATGGCTTTCGCTGCTGGTGTAAACAATGGGGAAATGTGAGGAGCCCTTCAACCTGTGACGTCACGCTACTTCCGGTACAGGCAAGGCTTTTTTATCAGCGACCAAAAGTTGCAAACTTTATCGTCGATGTTCTCTACTAAATCCTTTCAACAAAAAAATGGCAATATCGCGAAATGATCAAGTATGACACATAGAATGGATCTGCTATCCCCGTTTAAATAAAAAAAATCATTTCAGTAGGCCTTTAATACGATCAGTATAATAGTTCTGCTTACTTGTATGTGAAGTGAAGTGAATTATATTTATATAGCGCTTTTCTCTAGTGACTCAAAGCACTTTACATAGTGAAACCCAATATCTAAGTTACATTTAAAGCAGTGTGGGTGGCACTGGGAGCAGGTGGGTCAAGTGTCTTGCCCAAGGACACAACGGCAGTGACTAGGATGGCGGAAGCGGGAATCGAACCTGGAATCCTCAAGTTGCTGGCACGGCCTCTCTACCAACCGAGCTATGCCGCCCCAACCAAGCTATGCTGCTGTTTGTTTGACATTAGTTGGTTTATTTTTATATTTAGTGTACTTGGTTTTATTTTCCTCAGTTGGACTTTTGATAGAGATTATTTTTCTTATTGATTGACTTCATTATGCCTTTAGTGAGCCACACATTTTGCACTTCTATATCGTTTTTGACATTCTTTTCTGGTATCTCAGTGATAACGCTATTAGTTATTTCATTGACAAAGGCATTATAGGCCTCTTCCGGAGTTGTACAGCTATAGACAGAATCCCACGTTTTGTGCCTAAGATTTTCAGATTATCTATTTAAGTATCTTTTTGATAATACTTTTACTTTCTTTTTAGAAGGAAGTTTTCTGTGTTGATCCCCATATTTTAGTTAAAGATCGACGAAGAGAACAATAGGAAAGTGGTCAGAAATGTCTGACAATATTACACCTGAATCAAAGCGAGCATTTTGAGTGTTTGTGATAATATTGTCAATGATGGATTTGGAGGTTTCCGTCTCTCTAGCATATGTATTAATTGTTGGAAAAAATGATGAAGAATACAGACAATTTTAAAAAAATAATTTTTCATGTCATTATTTTTAGGTAAATTAATGTTAAAATCTCCAAGAATAAAACAAGTATGATTTTTTTATTAGTCATACTATTTAATAAGTCATCCAATTTGGTAAAAAAAAACAATTTGGGTCAGAATCCAGAGGTCGATATACCTATAATCATATTTTTCTTATTTTCAACATACACTGACTGTATTTCTATAAATAAGGCATCTGATAAACCATCGTCTATATGTAGGTCATCACGGATGGTCACAGAGTATTTTTGAGTCCACATATATGCACACACCCCCACCTGGTCTACCTGTTCTGTTTTTATTGTAGAGGACATAGCCATCCAGGTTGAGTGTGTTCAAGTATGATCTGTCGTTCCCCCAAGTTTCACTACAGATGATTTAAACTAGCTAACAAAGCCAGTAAGTCATCGTGATGTTTTATCAAACTTCTTACATTTAGGTGTAGCAGAGAAAACGGAAGATTTCCAAAATCTGCTACGTTTTCGGGTGTAGCACGTTTACTGTTAATTTTTTCAAAGCAATGATGGTCAGGTATGGCATAATTTTGGTCATGAGTTATTTCTTCAAAGCCCATTCAGTAATTTTATTAGAAAGTAGATGAGATCTGATGTATACAGTTTGAAACATTTAACAAACCATTTCAAGATCAGTGTTTCCCATAAACTGCCAAGATACCTGTCGCGGTGGGGGCGTGGCTATGGGCGTGGTCACCACGACATCATCGGATCATTTGCATAATGTACTACAATGATATGATTTTCTCTAAAAAGGCTCTAAAATGTATACTTACTAATTAATAATAACAGTTTTGTTTTAAACGTCCATCCATCCATCCATTTTACAATATAATTACAACACTTTATATACATATTTATATACAGATTTGAACAATAAGTTATTCACTGAAATATATTTATTAATTGTGGTTCTTACAAGAAATATATCTTATAAAATATAAAAGCTAAAATGTCTCTTAAAGCTCTGCCTCTTTAATTAGTGCATACTAAATATTTTAACTTTAGCCTACTACTACAACCATATTATTTACCAGCAACATAAAGTGAAACAGAGGCAGAGGTGTCCTGCCACAGTCAGTAACAAATAAACAGAAAACAGTAGTGGTGGTAGATAGACACAGAGCTTCATCAAACATCTGATCCACTGAACAAAGAGCTCCAAAAATCTTGAACTTTAGACTGCCATCAGTTTTACTCCCTACACTTAACCATGTGTTTCCTACTGCCTGCAGACTTTGCACCCTTTGTTAGGGCAATTAATTTTTCAGGGCTTCCGAAAAAAATAGTGTAAGGCCTTATCGTAAGGAAAGTCCTTGGGGTCAGGTCAACTATACATCAACTATATGATTTGCCTGAGAAGCTGGACAGGACAAGAAAAGAAAAAAAGCCGAAAAATCTATTTGTGGAGGACGTAATTCTTTCGTGGCGGGCCGCCACAGATAAATGAATGTGTGGGAAACACTGGAGATTCCCAGCTAGTAAATTCTACAAGTTAAACCTAATAGTGGCGAGTTGTAATTGATTAACCCTTAAATTACAAATCTGCATTGACTAAATTATCTACAGTGACAAATAATCTAATCTAGACAAAACCAACAAACAGAAAATAAGATGAAAAATAAACCCATGTTAAAATATGAACAAAACACTGTGGAATCAAAACAAAGTAAAGAAAAAATATCAGTAATATCAATCTCTTGTTTGCCGGATCAGAGCCAAGACAATTAAATAATAAATCAGGTTTACTCACGTAACCTATAGTCCAGCTGGCAGAAATCACATATTCAGTTTTTTGGCATCAGAAAGATTATTCAAGACATGTTTGTGATTGGATTTTGTGAGCAAGTACAAACGCCCATCCTGAGTCCAACAGGCCAGGCTGTAAGGTGATCCTTGTGCGTTTTGCGCAAGTCGTCCAGCAGTTTAGCCCACTTCGCAGTTAAACTCTACAGAATATGCATCATTGGTGTAGTCCCTTTTGAGAAGTTGTTTTGCCTTGTAGACCCGGTCTCTGATGGTGTAGTGGGCAAACTTGACAATGATTCCTTTTGGCTTAACCCGTTTGAATTTGGATCCTAAGCGATGGCTCCTGTCGATGTCTCCAGCCATCACATTAATGTTCAACTTGTTTTTAATGACTCCCATCACCACTTACTTGATGGCTTCATCTGGTCCAAGTTGTGGTAAATCCTTCGATGAATGGGTTGTTTTAGCACTGTTGTTGCGTTGCATCCAGAGTTCTTTGTTTTAGCGTCACACGTGTCACGCATGCCGCAGTGGAAGCAATGCCGCCTTCCCGTGTATGCTGTCCCAACACAAAAAACCGCCGTCCCAAACGTCAAATCTGGATTTCAGGCACCGTTGGTACGTAGATTAAAGTTTACATAGAATCATACTTTTGTTGGATGATCCAAGCAGCGTACTTTAATGCTGCACGTCTCGTCCTGATGACATCAGCTGTATGGACCCAGTGTTATCCCCAGGGACCGTCTCCCCTGCGCTCCTCGACCACGGTCGACAAACAGGAAAGGTGTAAAGCAACCCTTGCAGAGCGGCGGCTTCCTGTTTAAAGTGTCACCTTTATTGTTCATTTAGAAGCCCAAATACCTCCATATTGCACTTCACGCACCCTCTTTATTAACTAGTAGAATTGTTGTTTGTTGCCTTTCTTCCTCTCCGCCATGTTATTGCTTGTATGCACTTTGTGTGTGCGTTTTGACACACTCATCATGCGCCTCGGCTCTGTAGTCACCGTCGCACAGCAGCATTCAGATGAAAGAACGGTACCGGTACTTTTCAAAGGTGGTATAGTACCGATTTCAATTGATTAGTACCACAATACTTCATTAGTAGCAGTATACTGTACAACCCTACTACACACACATACAGTACATAGAAGAAAGTGTGTTTTCCTTGTTTGTGTCTTGCAGACGTCCAGCAGCTGATCGGTAATCCAGAAGAAGTTTCCCCTCAGTTAGGGGGGAGCTCCACTTTGAAGCAGGAGACTCCACAACCACCCTGCATTAAAAAGGAAGAGGAGGAACTCTGCATCACTCAGGAGGGAGAGTGTCTTCTAGGACGAGAGGAAGCTGATTACACCAAGTTTCCACTGAGTATTCTCTCTGTGAAGACTGAAGATGATGAAGAGAAACCACAAGCAGACAACCTCACAACTCCACTACCAGATAGTGAGGTTGAAAAACCTTTGATCAGCTATACAGAATGTGAAGGTGATATGAGGACTCACACTGACAACAAGCACTCTGAATGCTCTAAAAAGAAGACTGGTAAAAAATGTTTAAGCAGCTCAGTTTGTGCTAAAAACACAAAATGACACACACAGGAGAAAGTGTGTAGTTAGTTTAAGGAGAAACATCTAATGGATCATTTCTGAGCTAAAGTGTGCTTGTGTTGTTTGTGTCTTACAGACGTCCAGCAGCTGATTGGTCATCCAGAAGAAGTTTCCCCTCAGTTAGGGGGGAGCTCCACTTTGAAGCAGGAGACTCCACAACCACCCTGCATTAAAAAGGAAGAGGAGGAACTCTGCATCACTCAGGAGGGAGAGTGTCTTCTAGGACGAGAGGAAGCTGATTACACCAAGTTTCCACTGAGTATTTTCTCTGTGAAGACTGAAGATGATGAAGAGAAACCACAAGTAGACAACCTCTTAGCTCCACTATCAGATAGTGAGGCTGAAGACGAGGTTGAAGAACCTTTGAGCAGCGATACAGACTGTGAAGGTGATATGAGGACTCACACTGACAACAAACACTCTGAATGCTCTACAAAGAAGAGAGGTAAAACATGTTTGAGCTGCTCAGTTTGTGCTGAAAATTTTACTAAAAAGAGCCATTTGACTCAACACATGAGAACACACACAGGAGAAAAATTATTTAAGTGTTCATTTTGTGGCAAAAGCTTTTCTCAAAATAGCCATTTGACTCGACACATGGGAACACACACAGGAGAAAAACCATTTAATTGTTCAGTTTGTAGCGAAAGCTTTTCTCAAAATAGCCATTTGACTCGACACATGAGAACACACACAGGAGAAAAACCATTTAATTGTTCAGTTTGTGGTGAAAACTTTTCTCAAAATAGCCATTTGACCGAACACATGAGAACACACACAGGTGAAAAACCATTTAACTGTTCGATTTGTGGTAAAAACTATTCTCTTCAGAGCACTTTGACTGAACACATGAGAACACACACAGGTGAAAATACATGTAATTGTTCAGTTTGTGGCAAAGGCTTTTCTGTTAAGAGGAATTTGAATCAACACATGAGAACACACACAGGTGAAAAACCATTTATTTGTTCAGTTTGTGGCAAAAGCTTTTCTGTTAAGAGGAATTTGACTCAACACATGAGAACACACACAGGTGAAAAACCATTTAAGTGTTCAGTTTGTGGCAAAATCTTTTCTCGAAATACCTCTTTGACTGAACACATGCGAACACACACAGGTGAAAAACCTTATAAGTGTTCAGATTGTAGCAAAAGCTATTCTGTTAAGAGCAAATTGACTCAACACATAAGAACACACACAGGTGAAAAGCCATTTAACTGTTCGATTTGTGGTAAAAACTATTCTTCTCAGAGCACTTTGACTGAACACATGAGAACACACACAGGTGAAAATACATTTATTTGTTCAGTTTGTGGCAAAAGCTTTTTTGTTAGGAGGAATTTGACTCAACACATGAGAACACACACAGGTGAAAAACCATTTATTTGTTCAGTTTGTGGCAAAAGCTTTTCTGTTAAGAGCAGTTTGATTGAACACATGAGAACACACACAGGTGAAAAACCATTTAGTTGTTCAGTTTGTGGCAAAAGCTATTCTGGTAAGACCACTTTGATTGAACACATGAGAACCCACACAGGTGAAAAACCATATCATTGTTCAGTTTGTGGCAAACGCTTTTCTATTAAGAACAAATTGACTCAACACATGAGGACACACACTGGACTAAGACCATTTAAGTGTTCAGTTTGTAGTAAAAGCTTTCCTCATAACGGCTCTTTGTGGCGACACATGAGAACACACGCTGGAGAAAAAACATTTAGTTGTTCAGTGTGCTGTAAAAGGTTCCCACATAATGCAGACGCAGTAAGACACTCAAGAACACACAAAGGGACATAACCAATTAGCTGTTTAGTTTGTGGTATGTTGCTCATATGTGGCGACATCCACCCTACCCAGGACCTCCTCACTGCTTCTTTCACAAATATCTGAGGTATTCATACAAACTTGGATTATTTGGAGCATAATCTTATCTACTCATGACCCCATGTCTTCTCTGTATCTGAAACCTTCCTGAACAATTAACCCCCAACCCCCACCTCCTTCGACATTCGGGCATAACCGGTTCAATCCGGCCCGCGAGATGAGTTTGCAAAGTGTAAAATTCAGCTGCATTTTTTAATGAAACAAAATGCCATTCTAAATGTGTCCACTGGATGTCGCAATAGAAGTTCTGTTAGGCAAGTAAATAGTTTATACCGGGGCGAGCAAGTATACCAAGCAAGAGGTACACGGTAAAGCGGGGCTGTGACTCCTCCCCCTCCACCCAACGTAAAACAGGAGTAAAATAAGCAATCAGTAACCCCACTTAAAATGCAGCATGAGACACTGCACACTGATATAGTTCTGTGAAAATGATTGTCTTCTGTGCAAATGTAAAGAAAGTGAACAGTGTGTGATTTACTGCAATACTGTCAGTCTTTTAACTTTTTATTTTGTGCTTTGTTGAAATTGTTCACACATTGCACTGCTTTGGTTTTTCTATCGGTACACAGTAGAGAATAAAGGAAATACTTTTTGTCAAAAAGTGATGACGTCATATAAATTTAATATGAAAAAAAATAAAACAAACAAACTAAAGTCCCGCCCCCTGACTTCCGGTGTATATGTCCCGCCTTCTGGTATCTGGCTAAGATTTGACAGATCAATCTGTGAAAGATGTGTCTATTTCACCGCTAAATATAATATATATTTGATTTGACGGGTCTTCAAAATATGTGAAAACAATAATCTATATATTTAATATATTTACTATAATTAATATGATTTTTTTTTGCAGCTGTAGTCACTGTGTGTAGACTTGAAGGGGGTCTCGTATCCTTAGTAAGGGCTTTTTTTCTAACAGGAAAATTGGGGGTCTGTTTTATCAGATGTCCGGTGAATTGAGATAAAGATGACCTGTTATCAAAGCTCTACTATGGGGGGTGTGGGGGTCCCCACCCTCCTGTCTGTTGTAGTCTAAAACTGATCTTGACAGCTGTTGATTGATGAAAGAAAAATAGAAGCAGTCATATAAGCATGCGTGCAATCCCATTAATTAAATCAAATGTGCTGGGTCGTAGGAATGGGAACAGTCACATCCTTCATGATTGAATGTAACCACGCTCCCCATCGTTGGATGATGCTGAG